>NC_046156.1:223374236-223390290 GCF_011064425.1 Rattus rattus
AAAAGAAGAGACAAGGAGCCTGTAGATACAAGCCCACCAACAGAATACAAGAGATGGAAGAGAGAATCTCAGGAGCAGAAGATTCCATAGAAATCATTGACTAACTGTCAAAGATAATGTAAAGGAAAAGCTACTGGTCCAAAAACATACAGGAAATCCAGGACTCAATGAGAAGATCAAACCTAAGGATAATAGGTATAGAAGAGAGTGAAGACTCCCAGCTCAAAGGACCAGTAAATATCTTCAACAAAATCATAGAAGAAAACTTCCTAACCTAAAAAAAAGAGATACCCATAGGCATACAAGAAGCCTACAGAACTCCAAATAGATTGGACCAGAAAAAAAACTCTCCTGTCACATAATAGTCAAAACACCAAACGCACAAAATAAAGAAAGAATATTAAAAGCAGTAAGGAAAAGGTCAAGTAAATATATAAAGGCAGACCTATCAGAATCACACCAGACTTTTCGCCAGAAACTATGAAGGCCAGAAGATCCTGACTGATGTCATACAGACCCTAAGAGAACACAAATGCCAGCCCAGGCTACTGTATCCTGCAAACTCTCAATTAATATAGATGGAGAAACCAAGATATTCCATGACAAAACCAAATTTACACAATATCTTTCTACAAATCCAGCACTACAAAGGATAATAAATGGTAAAGCCCAACATAAGGAGGCAAGTTTATACCCAAGAAGAAGGCAAGAAACTAATCGTCTTGGCAACAAAACAAAGAGAAGAAAAGCACACAAAACATAACCTCACATCCAAATATGAATATAACAGGAAGCAATAATCACTATTCCTTAATATCTCTCAACATCAATGGCCCCAACTCCCAACAAAAAAGACATAGATTAACAAACTGATACGAATGAGGACCCTGCATTCTGCTGCCTACAGGAAACACACCTCAGAGACAAAGACAGACACTCACCTCAGAGTGAAAGGCTGGAAAACAACTTTCCAAGCAAATGGTCAGAAGAAGCAAGCTGAGTAGCCATTCTAATATCAAACAAAATCAATTTTCAACTAAAAGTCATCAAAAAAGATAAGGAAGGACACTTTATATTCATCAAAGGAAAAATCCACCAAGATGAACTCAATCCTAAATATCTATGCCCCAAATACAAGGGGCACCTACATACGTAAAAAGAAACCTTTACTAAAGCTCAAAACACACATTGCACCTCACACAATAATAGTAGGAGATTTCAACACCCCACTCATCAATGGACAGATCATGGAAACAGAAATTAAAACAGAGACGTAGACAGACTAAGAGAAGTCATGAGCCAAATGGACTTAACGGATATTTATAGAACATTCTACCCTAAAGCAAAAAGGATATACCTTCTTCTCAGCCTCATGGTACTTTTCTCCAAAATTGACCATATAATTGGTCAAAAAACGGCCTCAACAGGTACAGAAAGATAGAAATAATCCCATGTGTGCTATCGACCACCACGGCCTAAAGCTCATTCTTCAATAACAATAAGGAAGAATGCCCACATATACATGGGAAATTGAACAATGCTCTACTCAATGATAACCTGGTCAAGGAAGAAATAAAGAAAGAAATTAAAAACTTTTAGAATTTAATGAAATGAAGGTACAACATACCCAAACTTATGGGACACAATGAAAGCTGTGCTAAGAGGGAAACTCATAGCTCTGAGTGCCTGCAGAAAGAAACAGGAGAGAGCATATATCAGCAGCTTGACAGCACACCTAAAAGCTCTAGAAAAAAAGAAGCAAATACACCCAGGAGGAGTAGAAGGCAGGAAATAATCAAACTCAGAGCTGAAATCAACCAAGTAGAAACAAAAAGGACCATAGAAAGAATCAACAGAACCAAAAGTTGGTTCTTTGAGAAAATCAACAAGATAGATAAACCCCTAGCCAGACTAACGACAGGACACAGAGAGTGTGTCCAAATTAAAAAAATCAGAAATGAAAAGGGAGACATAACTACAGATTCAGAGGAAATTCAAAAAATCATCAGATCTTACTATAAAAGCCTATATTCAACAAAACTTGAAAATCTGCAGGAAATGGACAATTTCCTAGACAGATACCAGGTACCGAAGTTAAATCAGGAACAGATAAACCAGTTAAACAACCCCATAACTCCTAAGGAAATAGAAGAAGTCATTAAAGGTCTCCCAACCAAAAAGAGCCCAGGTCCAGACGGGTTTAGTGCAGAATTTATCAGACCTTCATAGAAGACCTCATACCAATATTATCCAAACTATTCCACAAAATTGAAACAGATGGAGCACTACCGAATTTCCTTCTATGAAGCCAATTACTCTTATACCAAAACCACACAAAGACCCAACAAAGAAAGAGAACTTCAGACCAATTTCCTTATGAACATGGGACGCAAAAATACTCAACAAAAATTCTGGCAAACCAATCCAAGAGCACATCAAAAAACAATCATCCACCATGATCAAGTAGGTTTATCCCAGGCATGCAGGGATGGTTGAATATACGGAAAACCATCAACGTGATCCATTATATAAACAAACTGAAAGAACAAAACCACATGATCATTTCATTAGATGCTGAGAAAGCATTTGACAAAATTCAACACCCCTTCATGATAAAAGTCCTGGAAAGAATAGGAATTCAAGGCCCATACCTAAACATAGTAAAAGCCATATACAGCAAACCAGTTGCTAACATTAAACTAAATGGAGAGAAACTTGAAGCAATCCCACTAAAATCAGGGACTAGACAAGGCTGCCCACTCTCTCCCTACTTATTCAATATAGTTCTTGAAGTTCTAGCCAGAGCAATCAGACAACAAAAGGAGGTCAAGGGGATACAGATCGGAAAAGAAGAAGTCAAAATATCACTATTTGCAGATGATATGATAGTATATTTAAGTGATCCCAAAAGTTCCACCAGAGAACTACTAAAGCTGATAAACAACTTCAGCAAAGTGGCTGGGTATAAAATTAACTCAAATAAATCGAGTAGCCTTCCTCACACAAAAGAGAAACAAGCCAGAAAGAAATTAGGAAATGACACCCTTCATAATAGACCCAAATAAATATAAAGTACCTCGTGTGACTTTTAACCAAGCAAGTAAAAGATCTGTACAATAAGAACTTCAAGACACTGAAGAAAGAAATTGAAGAAGACCTCAGAAGGTGGAAAGATCTCCCATGCTCATGGATTGGCAGGATTAATATAGTAAAAATGGCCATTTTACCAAAAGCGATCTACAGATTCAATGCAATCCCCATCAAAATACCAATCCAATTCTTCAAAGAGTTAGACAGAACAATTTGCAAATTCATCTGAATAACAAAAAACCCAGGATAGCTAAAACTATCCTCAACAATAAAAGGATAACAGGGGGAATCACTATCCCTGAACTCAAGCAGTATTACAGAGCAATAGTGATAAAAACTGCATGGTATTGGTACAGAGACAGACAGATAGACCAATGGAACAGAATTGAAGACCCAGAAATGAACCCACATAACCTATGGTCACTTGATTTTTGACAAAGGAGCCAAAACCATCCAATGGAAAAAAGATAGCATTTTCAGCAAATGGTGCTGGTTCAACTGGAGGTCAACATGTAGAAGAATGCAGATCGATCCATGCTTATCACCCTGTACAAAGCTTAAGTCCAAGTGGATCAAGGACCTCCACATCAAACCAGACACACTCAAACTAATAGAAGAAAAACTAGGGAAGCATCTGGAACACATGGGCACTGGAAAAAATTTCCTGAACAAAACACCAATGGCTTATGCTCTAAGATCAAGAATCGACAAATGGATCTCATAAAACTGCAAAGCTTCTGTAAGGCAAAGGACACTGTGGTTAGGACAAACGGGCAACCAACAGATTGGGAAAAGATCTTTACCAATCCTACAACAGATAGAGGCCTTATATCCAAAATATACAAAGAACTCAAAAAGTTAGACCAAGAGGGGAGACAAATAACCCTATTAAAAATGGGGTTCAGAGCTAAACAAAGAATCTACAGCTGAGGAATGCCGAATGGCTGAGAAACACCAAAAGAAATGTTCAACATCTTTAGTCATCAGGGAAATGCAAATCAAAACAACCCTGAGATTTCACCTCACACCAGTGAGAATGGCTAAGATCAAAAACTCAGGTGACAGCAAATGCTGGCGAGGATGTGGAGAAAGAGGAAACTCCCTCCATTGTTTGGGGATTGCAGACTGGTACAACCATTCTGAAATCAGTCTGGAGGTTCCTCAGAAAAATTGGACATTGAACTGCCTGAGGATCCAGCTATACCTCTCTTGGGCATATACCCAAAAGATGCCCCAACATATAAAAAAGACACGTGCTCCACCATGTTCATCGCAGCCTTATTTATAATAGCCAGAAGCTGGAAAGAACCCAGATGCCCTTCAACAGAGGAATGGATACAGAAAATGTGGTACATCTACACAATGGAATATTACTCAGCTATCAAAAAACAACGATTTTTATGAAATTTGAGGCAAAATGGTTGAACTGAAATATCATCCTGAGTGAGCTAACCTAATCACAGAAAGACATACATGGTATGCACTCATTGATAAGTGGCTATTAGCCCAAATGTTTGAATTACCCAGATGCCTAGAAACAAATGAAACTCAAGACGGATGATCAAAATGTGAATGCTTACCCTTCTTTAAAAGGAACAAGAATACCCTTTGGCAGGGAAGAGAGAGGCAAAGATTAAAACAGAGACTGAAGGAACACCCATTCAGAGCCTGCCCCACATGTGGCCCATACATATACAGCCATCCAATTAGACAAGATGGATGAAGTAAAGAAGTGCAGACCGACACAGGAGCCGGATGTAGATCGCCCTGAGAGACACAGCCAGAATACAGCAAATACAGAGGGTAATGCCAGCAGCAACCACTGAACTGAGAACGGGACTGCTGAAGGAATCTGGGAGAATGAACTGGAAGAGCTTGAAGTGAAAGAATGTAAGATCCAAGAGATTTTGAGCTTAGAGGTAAATGTGTTATATGCCAAGATAATGATTTGATTCAAGAGAGCTTTTAGTACTGATAATGTTAATTTAATTTTATATTCATAAATATGTAATTGTCATTCACAGAGTAAACCTCAGAAACTAAATTCCTATAAGACCTGTTTCATGTTGAAAGGAAAAGAATTTAGTCTATATAATCTCCATGTGATATTGGTGTGAAAAAAATCCCATATATGACAAATATACAAATACAAAAATCTGAACCATGGAAATATAAATAATGAAGAAAGTTATCATGACATATTTAATAAATATTAAAAACAGGGCTAAAATAAATTTCTTTTTCATTTCTTCTTCCCAGAATTTTAATGGCTCCTATTTGTTTAGTTAGAGTCTTTTTTTTATTTGATTTTTCTGAAAAAGAAATTTACAAATTTCCAAATGTTATCTCCTGAACATTGAAAACCCTTCCCACATTACTTTTTGAAGGATATTCTCCTCCAAACCAGACACACTCAAACCTCAAGAGACAAAGGGAAGAGTCTTGGAACATGTGGCATTGGAGGCTCAAGCCTTCAGAACAGGCTTTCTCCTTATGTCAATGCATCAAGAATTTTTTATCTTTATTAGCTTGGAGTCATTTTTTTTATTTTTTCATTGGTTGTTATCAGTCCTTCATGGAGTTCTGGAGGCCAACATGTCCCTAACCCTCCTCTCCCCTTCTATGGTATTTTTTTATTCCCCCATTTGTTTTCATTGATTCTCTTGTTACTTTTGCCTCAGTCTTGGCAGGACCAAGGGCCATTTCCACTACTTTCACCCTTAATATTCTTTATTCATTGCTACTCATAATTTTGAGTATCTCAGGGCCCATGTATAAAATAATGAAACAACAGTGGCTTTTGGAAGCTACTTTGTTGGAAAATAGTAGCAGTATTTTTTTTGGTATTTTGAGCCATTCAAGCTCTTACAATCCTTCTTTCCATCTCCTTCAATGGGGGTCCTGTTCTCAGTTCAGTGGTTTGCTGTGCCCAATTCTAATATGTATTTGTTTCTGTCAAATGGCTTTATTCTCTCAGGAGAGATCTATATCCGGTTCCATGTTGGCCTGATACATTTATTTGATCCCATTTTATCTAGTTATATGATCCATCTTTTAACATGTATTGTAGCTTCGAAATGGGTATTTCTTTCATAGAAAATATCTATAATTTGAATCCTATTCAAATAAGCCAAGGGTATTTTTGAAACTTCATAAGAATTATTAATTATCTACATTGGTCATCCTTCTTGATTTTTTCATGTTCTGTGCATATCGGTAATATCTAAGAATTTAATTAATGAACCAGGTCTATTATCAATAAAATACATACCTGTGCTTTTTCTCAATCACTCAGGATGATATTTTCCAGTTCCCTCCATTTTGCTTCTAGTATGAATTTAAAGAGATGTGACCACATTTAGTAAAAACAATGTGAAACTAGCTATGATGTCATATTCAACACATGTGTCTTGTTATGTGTTGGGCTTTGCATATTCCAAAGAGAGGTATGCTCCTGGGTCCTCAGGGTACTCATCGTCCAATTTTCTGAGGTACTCTGAGTTGATTTCATCTGTTGTTAATTAGAAATGTCCACCAACAATGGAAGGGAGTCCTTTTCTCCATATCCCTCACCTTAGTGTTCTGTCACCTGAGTTTTTGATAAGATCAAGAATTGACAAATGGGTTTCAACTCATAAAGACTATGCAAAGGTTCTTGTTGGCAAAGGATTCATTTGTTATTTTTCAAAACAGACCAACAGATGGGGGCAAAAGAACTTTACCAACATACAATGATGGGACATATGGGAAATACACAAAGTTTGGAAGGCAGATTCCAGAGAAGCCAAATAATCCTTTTGTAAAATGGGGTACAGAGCTAAACAAAGAACAGCAATGGAGTAACATCCTCTGACTGAGAACCATCCCAAAGAAATGTTGCAACATTTTTAGTCTCAACCATTCTGACTGGTCAAAAGAATTTGGAATCTCACCTTGTTTGATCAGAATTCCTTTAAGATAAAAAAGGCAGTTGGACAAATCTTTGATGCTTTCTCAGAAGAGAAACAGCTGTAATTCATTGTTTGGATTGCTCTGTACAACCATTCTGGAAATTAGTCCTTGATTCCCTCAGAAAATTGGACATTGAACTACCTGAGGACCCAGCTATACCGCTCCTGGGTATATACCCAAAAGATGCTCCAACATACAACAAAGACACATCCTTCCCTATGTTCATAGCAGCCTTATTATAATAGCCAGAAGCTGAAAGCAACACAGATGCCCTTTCAACAGAGGGGAATGGTTGCAAGAAAATGTGGTACATCCACACCAATGGAATGTGCTCAGCTATCAAAAACAATGACTTTAAGGAAATTAAGTAGGCAAAATGGTTTGGAACTGGAAAATATCATCCTGGAGTGAGGTAATCCTGAAAACACACATAATTATGCACTCATTGATAAGTTTTATTAGCCCAAATGCTTGAATTACCTAAATGGCACAGAACACATGATGCTCAAGAAGGATGACCAAAAATGCTAGATACTTCCTCCCCTTCTTTAAAGGGGAACAAGAAAACCCAGGGAATAGGAGAGCCACTGTTTAGGTGAGGGCTGACGACGCCATTTCAGAGCCACCTTCCATGTGGCTAGATCCCATACAGAGCCACCAACTAGATATAGATGGATGAAACGAAAAAGTGCTGCTGACAGGAGCAGTCTGTGAGATCTCTCCTGAGACAACTGACCAGACTCTAACCATAGGTAGATAGCTATAACCACTGGAACATGAGAACGGACTCCTTGGAGGAATCGAGAAAGGACTGAAAGAGCTGGATACTGAGGTCATATGAACGACAATGTCCAACCAGCAAGAGCTTTCGAGGGACTAAGCACTACGAAAGATAGCTACATGGACTGACCTGGCTCCAACTGCATGGGTGGCAATGAATATAGCCTAGTAAGGCACCAGTGGAAGGGTACCTTGGTCTGCAAGACTGAACCCCGGTGAATGTTATATTTGGGGAGGAGGCGTTAATGGGGAGGATGGGAGAACACTCATATAGAAGGTAGTGGGAGGATAGGAGGATGTTGGCAGGAATCTGGAAGCTGAATAACAATTGAAATGTAAATAAGAAATACCCAAGTTAATAGAGATGGAGGAAAAAAATGTTATATTGTATGCTTTTCAATTAAAAGTAAATGAAAAATGATATCTATAGTAGAATATTCAAGAGGTTCTGAAATAAGTGAACAAACTTTAATTATTCTTCTCCCTTTATACCTTGTTGTAGAATAGATGAGATATTTCAAGCTCAAGGAAGTAATGGCACAAATATAGGGCAAATCATTAGGATTGGGTCACATCTAGTAAGGTTTTACATTCTTCTTGTACCCTTTTCAGGTTTATGAATTTCTTCCCTTCATCCATATAATATGCTAAAGAATGCTAATGTCATTTAAAAAAAACTATGATTAAAATGTGTGAAATATTATGTAAATTTATCAAAAATATAAGAATTATCATTAATCTCCTTAAGTCATTTATATGCTTATGAATATATAATCAGACAATTAATATATAATTATTATTAATAACTATAATAAAGTTTATATTATCTTGATACTATGAGTTGACAAAGATACACCAGCATAAATCAATATTCTGTTATTAGGTGTTTGTCATATGCCTGTCAGTTTCAGAAATTAGAGGCTGAGGCTGAAATTGTTAGATAATAGCTGGAGTTACCTCCGGGACAGTTTAATAGCACAAACAAAATCCTCATGAAGGATAAATATTTTGAGGAGTCAAAATAATCTACCAGTAAACACAGACTTAATGTTGCTTAATATGTTCACAGTTGACCTACAGACTATATGCAATGCGATATCAGAATTTGAGCTTCAGTGTTGGCATAGATGTTTTAAAACCTACTTAAATAAAGGTCCTAAAGTGCTATACACTTCTAACCCACTGAGAAAAGGTAGGAGAGAAAGATGGTTCATAGGACAAAGGGTATATTACCAGTGTAGAAGTAGTTATTTAGATTGGTTCCAAACACAGATCAGTCAGGACAGTTGCATCAGTCAGCAAATACCAAATATGAATCAGTATCAACAGCTCAATCCAGAAGAAACTGAGGCTCTGGTGAGTTAGTACTTTGGATCCATGGAAGGAAAAAACAAATGGAATGCCACAAAGTACTTTGATGTTCTTCTTCATGAATTATTACAAGCAAATAACAGGAGAAGACCAGTGAAACAGTGAAGTGAATTAATGCAAGAGATCCTTATGTCTTTGGGGCTGTATTTATAATCTTTTAAACATCACATGCTTTCTCAGGTCAATTCTCAGCAAACATCCACCCATAAGACAACTTTCAAACAAAAACTAAGAATTTCCATGTCAGAACTGTTCTATTTAATCTAATCAAGTTGAAACAATGAATGACTTCATAAATATGAGAGACCGTGATTTTCTTTAAGCAAAACAAAACAAAACAAACAACAAACAAACAAATTCTTAAGAAGGTGGTGATACAATGTCTGAAAATGGTATTAACCATGGTATTCACTCTGAATGTAAGTACTAAAATAACATGTTGAATTAGAGGTAGGTGGGGTTGGCGTGGGAAAAATGAGAATAAAATATTAGTTCATTCTGAGTAAGTGAATATCTGTTAATAGTATCACAATCTTGGATTAATGAAAATTTTGTTGGTGATTGATGATTCATAGAAGAGAATGAAGGAAGCAAAATAGAAAGTTCTAGAATTAAACAAAGATTTGCATGTACTAAAACAATTTTTAGGCTTTTGCACAATATATTTTTCTCTCATGCTAAGTATGTTATGATTTCCTAATCCTACACCTCTAATTCTTCTCTCTTCCCCTCCCAAGATCTTTACTCCTGCGTTCATCTTCTGAAAGAGCAGTCTCCAGGACAAAATAAGATGCTCTAAGACAGTCAAAAAACTTCCTATTAAGCGATTCATAAGGCCACTTTGTGAATTCTTAAACAACTCAGGCTGATTTTTAAGATATCTCTCTCTCTCTCTCTCTCTCTCTCTCTCTCTCTTATGTGGTACTGGAGCCCATTCTGCTCTTGGACAGTATGAGTTGAAGCTGGTGCCAGGGAGGAGTTGTATGGAAGGTCCTTTTGGCTTTGAGTGAGAATGGACTTAACCTACGTCCTCCACCTATAATTCTGTACAGCCTTCAGATATCCTGTGGTGTGAGTACGTGGAACTTGTGGGGTGACCAGACAATGTTTGGAAATTGGAGAATACCAAGTATACAAGGATAAAAGAAAATGTTGGTATAATTTTCAACACAAAAATTTCTTTTGTTCAAGACGTGTGAGACAAACCATAAATAGAGGAAAGATTTTTCAAATCATGGATCAGATAATATTATGTGACAAAATATAGATATCACTTAAACAATGACGAAATAATGAATGGCCCAAGATTTCGAATGGATGAAATGTCAATATTATATTTTAAAAGGATGGAAGAATTGCAACTAGAAACAAAAGCCCCCATATTTTAATGGTAAAAAAATAACCAAATTGTAGATATCATAATGCGTGTTTGAAGACATTAATAATTTTGTGAATATGAGAGAAATTTCAGTTCTTCATGGTACAAATTGAAATATAAATTGTTTTGTGTTTTAAATTTACCCATTTCTTTTTAATGTCAATCAGAATCTGCAAGAAACTAACAATTTTGGTATAAGTATATATACAAGATAACTTGCAAAAGTTCAGGTTATAAGTTTTGAGTGTTTCTATGGTGAACAGAGTGGTAACTGTCATTAATATGTAAAGTTTGATTTTGCATTGATATAGGTTCAGATATGTGGCAACAAAGATAGTAATTTTGATTATCAAATTTTGTATTTCAGTGTTTTTGAAAACCATCTATATAAGACAATCTGGACTGTTGTCTTTATATCTTAATATTATCTTAAATTTCTCTCCTGAAGTCCAGAATCTGTAGTTTGCTATTTGGCCCTTAACTCACTTGATGTAATCAACTCAGATGTTATGACAACATCAATGCGAAGGACTGACTCTAAACCTTAGCCATAAACTTTTTTGACAAATAAATTCTATACAAAAGCAAAAGATATGATGCCTTGGTTACCAATGAAGATTATGACTTTGCAACTCAATATTGCTTAATTCCTCCTAATTGAAATTACAACCAATTTTAAATTCCTCATAAAAAACAACTTTGAAACAGCATTCTACCCCAAAGTCCAGGAATTGGGGTGATGACTCCTCCATAACTACTAAACTGTACACGTGTTGAGATATCCTTGTGGGTAGGGGTTAGAAGAATGAAGCAAATGCTGTACCTATATGTGTCCAGACTGGACTCAGGCCGAAAGTCCTGGAGACCAGGAATCAATAGGCACACTCTGTAAAATACATAAACTCTCCAAGACAAAGTTTGGGGAATTGAGATATCTTTTGTTTGATTCTCCTGAATCAAGTTTTTGACAATCTACCTCTATCAAATCTGATCAGTAGCGATGATCTGTGAGTGGAATATTTTAAAGCATAAAAAATAAATTATGCTCATGCATCTTTTAGCATTAACAACCTTAAAATTAGGGATGTAATCTATAACACCAAAAGGAGATACAATTATGATTCCATTTATGTGAAATATTTGTAGAGAAACTCCAGGGGATAAGGAGGAATAAGTGTTAAATTAATCTGGTTACTATTCTTATTTGAGGTAATAAAACATTTTTTGTTCAGAAGTGATGATTGTCAACAGCAGGATTGATGTACAAACCAAAGCTACTGAATTTTACATTTTAAAAATCATCAGGATTAGGACATTCCCCCCATTCCTTCCTCCTCCTTTTTCACCCTATGTTTGTGTGTATGCATACATGTCAGAGTGTGTGTGTGTGTGTGTGTGTGTGTGTGTGTGTGTGTGTGTGTGTGTGTGTGTGTAAGGTGGGGAAGGAGGGGAGGAGGGTTTCTATTAGGTAGATTCTAGGAAATGCTCTCACTTAACTATAGCTAGTCAGTAAAGCATATCTAATTAGTAATGTATTGTATCAAGACAGTATTTATAATGATGAGGCTGGAATCATTAATGTGAATACCTTAACAAACCATAGGACTCTCTACAAATTCAATAGAAAGAAAACTTGAAAAAATTATTATCACCTATTCTAAGTTACAGTTTTACAAGTATTGAGAATATCTTCATGCATATCCGAAGGACTTATAATCAAGTTTAGGGTAAGATTACTGATACTTGACCTCTCTTCCCACTTTCATCAATCCCTTTGATCACCATAGATTAAAGACATATCTGCAATCCATTTGCTTGAGCCATCCCAGCCTGGAGGACTGAAACTGAACACATCGGATATAACTTTAAAGACTTCACGGTATTTAGCAACTTTAGCTCTATAACTATACTGAATTTTGCTAATAACTTCTAAAAATCTGAAAATATTTTTTTTATTCTATGGTATAAAAGCTATTGACTTCTTTTTCTCTTCAACTCAGTGCTTTTTTTACAACTCTACTATGTTTTTATTTGACTATGTAAATAAGCACTAGGAAATTTAATCTTTTCTACTGTTCTGTGCTTCAACTGCTGGGAAACATATCTTTATTAACTCTATTACTTGTGCTTTTAATACATGATAATATCTGAAGATTAACAAATGCAGCAGAGAATTAAATAAAAGATTTATTGCTAGTGCTTTCTTTCTCTGATGAGTCAGCAGAAACCTCTCAAAGCTAAGTTGGTTAACTGTTTAGAACAAGAAGGAAAAAAATCATTAAAGATGCTTTATACAGGCAAATAATACAGGTACTCATATATTCATGCATATATTTTATTTACACATTAACATCCATGTTTCAAGTTGGACCAGCCACCTGTCTCATACACTTCACAAATATTTATGCATGCTTACAGACATACACATATATGTACACATGTACCAGACAAAATTGATATGTATACACACTTGAATATATGAATAGTGAGCTCCCTAAGCCAAACCATTCAACCAACCAAACAAACAAACAACCAACCAACTAACCAAACAACCAAACCATTTATTTTCTCTGGCCTTTTATACCTTAGTGAAAAAGCTCTTTAGATACTATGTGTGTTCTTTTGTCTGGGTCTCCCAGGATGTTATTTTGCAAGCTCCATCCATTTATGCCAAATTTCATGAAGTCATTTTTTAATAGCTGAGTAGCAAATGTACCACATTTTATGGTACCCATTCTTCTGTTGATGAATGTTTTTTTTCCTGGTTATTATAAATAAGGCTTCTATAGAAAGTGGAAGGGGTTATTCCTTGTTATATGTTTGACATCTTTTTGGGTATATGGCCAGTAAGTAGTATGGCAGTTTTATTCCGTTTTCATCAGATTGTTCAAGTGGTTTAACCATCCTACCAGCAATGGAGATTTCTCTTTCTCTACATCATCACTGATAAGTGGATATTAGCCCAAAAGTCTTTTAATGCCCATAAATATAACCCATAGAGCACATGGAGCCAGGAAAAAAGTACAGGAATATGGATTTCAGTCCTTTAAGATGATCTTGGGTGGAAGAATGGCAGGAATTGGGAGGAGGTGAGAGCAAAGGAATGGGGGTTAGTATCAAGGTACTGGAGGGATAGAAGAAAGGTACAGAGGATTAGGAAATAAAATATTTAGTAGTGGGGTGGGGATGGGAATTAGGATCCCCAGGTGCCTGGCAAATAGAGGCTCCAGGACACACAACTAGGATGACTGACTTTAGCCATAGTGTGGAGAAGTAGAAGATAGAAACCAGAGACTGCCTCCAGTTGAGGGATGCAACCATCACCCATCTCAAAGGATTTTCTAACCAAGTATTTATTCTCCAAAGGAGGAATTAGCAAAAATGGAACAGAGGACTGAAAGGAAGTTCCAACTGGGGACTGCCTACCTGGGATCCATCCTGTCTGCAGACAACAAACCTGACACTGTTGCTGTTGCTGTAAGAGGAGGCTTTCTGACAGGAACCTGGTGTGGCTTGTTTTTTGGGAGGTTTACGTAGCAAAACTGACCACATGAAGATGATGCTTGGAGCCAATCATCCGAGCTCACAGACTCAGGGAAGGGAACCTGGTGAGAAGGACTGTGGAGGGACAGGCCCCCAATCCCATAAGCAGCCCAACATCACCTATTCAACGCTAGTTCTAGGACTAGACCACCAACCAAGGAGGGTAAGCAGGAAGGCAACCATGGCTCCAGATATAGTGTAACAGATGGCCTTTTATGGACATCAATGGAAGGTTTTGAAAGGTGTTTGCCCATAGGGAGGATGATGTGTGTGTGGTGGTGGTGGGTGGCGGGCACACCCACAGAGGCAAAGGGAGGAGGAGAGTACAGATGTGGGGTATTTCTTGGGAGGGGGTAACTGGAAATAATTGAGATGTAAATGAATGGAATGATAAAATTATATAAAAAGAAAGAAAAGAATCCTGGGAATAAGAGGAATAGCCCTATCCCTGAGAAAAAAGTTCTTTACAATATTACTGCATAGATAAAATGTTATAATATAAATAGGAGTTACATATGCTGTTATATTAAGTCTATGTGGTGTTTCTATCTCTATATATGCTTGTTATAAATTCAAAACAAGAGTTTTTGCATGACTCTTACTATCAACGTGTCTACAGCTATATGTGGGGACCTCAATGTCTTTCCTCAAACACAAATTTGTCACCAATCTATTTCTCCTTTTAGTGTAATTTTGAAAACTCATTATATTTCTTATTATGCACCCTTTACTTACTTCTATGGGAGGGGTTACTATTCTATTCTTGATTCAAACTTGGTTACATCTTTCAAAGCAAAGCAATCAAGACCATTCCTAAAACTGTTCTTCCTAAAATATATTTTGATGGAATCAGAAATTCTAAAAAATCATTAATCATCTAAATACATTAATTCACAAAATTATCTTTATTTTGATTTGCAGGAAATCTGACTCATTGAAAATACTGGCAGATTATTATATAACACCCCATACGCCAAGAAAAGCATATCAGCTGTAAGAAGCGCAATCTTGAGATGAAATATTCATGAATCTTGCCATCAAGCTCACCCATTGTAGTAATTTATGCAACAACTCGGGTCAAGCTTCCAGGAAGGCCACCATGTCTTTTTAAAAGTATCTTAGATGGCTGTTGACATCTTTTCAGCCCTCAGAACTTTGCATAGGGGCACACCCAGCTGCCTTGTCTGCCTGGCTGTCCCTCCTGCACCCATTGTCCTGCCAATTTTCTATCTGCTGTCTTTGTCTCTTCTAATCTGTTAATCTCCCTGTCCCCAGGACTACCACTTCAACTGCCGGAAGACTTGTGATGTTCCCAGAGTTCCACTGTACAGCTCAGTTACTACCAGGCTCAAGCACCCTGGTAGAAACATCCAGTTTAGAGCACTCCCTCCAGCAACTACATCAAGTGGAAAACCACATAGCTAAAGTGTCAGCATAAGAATGAAACATAAAAAAGCTAGAAATGTGATATCATCAGATGCCTTCACTACTGGGGGTGCCTGGGTATTTAACACAAGTGCCTGAGGTAAGAAATACTAACTTAATTCAATATCATCATTAAGATAGATAGAGGCTTTTAGGAGAGGGAATTAATAAACTTAAAGAAGAAATACACCTAATGTGAGGTATTTAAAGAGGAAACAAAACAACTCTTTGATGAAATACAGGAAAGCCAATTGGAACAAAGAAGGAAATAAAATTGTCAACTAAAAATGGAAATAGAAGCAAATAAAAATATCGAGGAAACCCTTGAAGATTGGAAAGAAACTATAGATAAATATTAGAATAAGATGCAAATATTGCTAACAAATATAGGAATTGAAGAGAGAATCAAGGAAAACAGTTGAAAGCACATCAGTTAAACAAAATGTTACTACCAAAAATAACTGACACAAAAAGACGAGGAAATATAAAAGTTTTAGATTTTTTTATTTCTTCCTG
>NC_046157.1:0-5772 GCF_011064425.1 Rattus rattus
AGAGAGAGAGAGAGAGAGAGAGAGAGAGAGAGAGAGAGAGAGAAAGAGAGAGAGAATTCATTTTTTCTTTAAATTTTTAAATAGTTCATTTAATATATTTTTAAAATAATAGTGCATATTATAAAAATGTGACTTTATAATTTTTCTTAGTAAGGTAATCTCCTGGATGAGCCAATCATGGTGCCTCAGATCTATAATCTGGCTAGTGCAGGATACATAGTGAAACCTTGCTTCATAAAAACCGAAGAACAAAATACATTGGAATTTTAACAAGTTTATTTAGAGCATTTGGAGAGTTACATGTTAAGCACTGTCTTAGTCAGGGTTCTCCAGAGTCACAGAACTTATGGGTAGTCTTTATATAGTAAGAGAATTGGTTGGTGACTTAGAGTCTGTAATCCAATTCTCCAACAATGATGAGCAGCAGCTCTGAATGGAAGTCCAAGGACCTAGCTGTGGCTCAGTCCCACCAGGCAGACAGGCAGGAGAAAAAGAGACTCTTCCTTCCTCCAATGTTCTTATGTAAATCTCCAGCAGATGGTGTGTCCCAGATTAAAGGTGTTTACCATCATGCCTGGATCTGGGACTTGCTTTGTCCCAGGTGACCTTAAATGCAGAGATCTCCTTGCCTTAAGCTCCTGGGATTCACAGCCACTTTGCCTCAAGATCTCCATACCAAGATCCAGGTCAGAAACTTGTATCTCCCAGCCTCAAGATCTGAATCACAGGTGAGCCTTCCAATTCTAAATTGTAATTCATTCCAGATAGAGTCATGTTGACAACCAGGAATAGCCACTACAGGCATCATATTTGACTGCAAGTGTCTCAGAACTACACCAGAAGAGAATTAGGCTCCACAGACAGGAATAAGGGGGAGTACTTGTGTAAGCATGCCAAAGGAAACATATTCCAGTGGCTAATGTAGACAAATCCAAGTTTGCTTGACTTGCTGAATTCTGTTGGCAGCATCTCCAGTTGGTGGTTTGTGGTTTCTGGGTGACAGGCTGAAGGTTTGATGTAGTTTCCATTTGGCTGTAGTTTGCATATGTAGTTTGCATATATGGACCAAAGGCACTGGAGCTCTGTCAGATTACTAGACTTTCAATTAAAATACAAAAATTATATAAGAACATCTGTACTGTGAGAAAAGAAATGCATAAAAGAGAATGCTGCCGGTATAACTGACTAAACTCGCTGCCTTTTAAGTTGACCTGAATGAAACCTCTGCCCTCTGTGTAAAAGGAAAACATCAGGTGTTCAATTCAGAGAGGTAGTGATGCCTCCACCCTCCAGACTTTTTACATGGAGAGCCCTGTTTGCTTTTGCCATCTCCTTCTATGTATACTTGCTTTGAATAGTCAGCAAATGCTACCAGACCTCCCCTTACACGTTCCTGATTTGTTCTTTCGCCATCATATTCCTGATATCTGTCACAGTTCATATCTGGACTTTTGCCATCCACTCTTTGTTTGTTCTATCGTAGGTTTCTCTGTACTCCAAATATGATTAACAGATGGGGGGGGACAAAAATTCATGCCATTTAATATATATTTCTCTAAACCAATTTCAATGTTTTCTCATGGTCTTAGGGGCAAACCCTTGTGGATGAAGAGTCTCCCACCTAACCAGCAGCATCTGGCATTTGGTTCAGACAAGTCATTTGGTTTCAGAAACAAGCTTCAATTTTCTTAGTGTTCTTGACGTGTCAGCTGTCACACCAGTGCCTTCCTTCTTCATGAAGTCACCTTGTCTCTCTCCAACCATTATTGTGTCAGCTGCTTTCCACATGAACTCTTGCAGAGATCTCTGGCTCAGTTTGTGCCAGTTCAGCCCATTTTGTGCCTCATCCCTTGTCTAAATGTGTGTGTGTGTGTGTGTGTGTGTGTGTGTGTCTGCACATGCCAACTACTCTCCTCATGTTGCATTGTTATTTCCCTATAGTCACTTTATTCAGTTCTCTCTGTCTCTTTTTCCTCAATTTTTCTAAAAAGCATTATTCAAGCAATAGAACATTTTTATTAATATTTTTCTTAGTAATTTTATTCAAAAAACCTCAATACAGAGGTGGATAGTTGGTAAAATAGACAGCGGTACTCATGATTGAATAGTATCTCGAAAGATGGAAAAATGGCAAGGCTTTTAAGAGACAAAATTTATGGGTGTCAATTAAAGTACCAGAAAGAGGACTGGTATGTTATCAATACATATCACCTTGACAAGACTAATTAAGGGGACTTTGGGTTTCTACTCTAGAAATCAGTCTGGTGGTTCCTCAGAAAATTGTACATAGTACTACCTGAGGACCTGAAGGCATATACCCAAAAGATGATCCAACATATAACAAAGACACATGCTCCACTATGTTCATAGCAGCCTTATTTATAACAGTCAGAAGCTAGAAAGAACCCAGATGCCCTTCAACAGAGGAATGGATACGGAAAATGTGGTACATCTACACAATGGAATACTACTCAGCTATCAAAACCAATGACTTCATGAAATCTTAGGCAAATGGATGAAACTAGAAAATATCATTCTGAGTGAGGTAACCCACTGATAAGTGGATATTAGCCCAAAAGCTCAGAATACCCAAGATGCAATTCGCAGACCACATGAAGCTCAAGAAGAAGAAAAACCAAAGTGTGGATGCTTTAGTACTTCTTAGAAGGGGTAATAAAATACTCATAGGAGGAAATACAGAGGCAAAGTATAGAACAGAGACTGAAGAAAAGGCCATCCAGAGACTGCCACACATGGGGATCCATCCCATATGCAGTAACCGAACCCAGTCACTATTGGGGATGCCAAGAGGTGCATGCTGACAGGATCCTGATATAGCTGTCTCCTGAGAGGCTCTTCCAGAGCCTGACAAATACAGAGGCAGATGCTTGCAGCCAACCATTTACTGAGAATGGGATCCCCAATGCAAGAGGTAGAGAAAGGACTGAGGTAACTGAGGGGGTTTGCAACCCCATAGGCAGAACAACCAACCAGACACTCCAGAGCTCCCATGAACTAAACCACCAACCAAAGAGTACACATGGTGTGACCTATGGCTCCAGCCACATGTGTAGTGGATGGCCTTGTTGAGCATCAGTGGGAAGAGAGGCCCTTGGTCCTTTTAAGGCTCAATGCCCCAGTGTAGGGGAATGCCAAGGCTGGGAAGCAGGAGGGAGTGGGTGGGTGGGGAAGAACCCTCATGGAGGCATGGAGTAGGGCAATAGGATAGAGGGTTTCCAAAGGAAACCAGGAAGGAGATAACATTTGAAATGTAGATAAAATAGCCAATAAAAAATAAAAAAAATAAATTTTTCTATGAGAAGGAAAGTGATGATTTCTGGTAGGAAAAGATTGTAGTCCTTAGTGATATTCCATACTGTAATCTCCAAGATGGTGGCTACATTAGTCTAAATGACAATCTGAATTTAAGGGAACCAAAGGAGGAAAAACAAAATAGCAAGAACAGAACAACATTAACAATGAACAAATAACGACTCTTCCAAAGTTGGAGTTCTTGGAGCTCCTCGTGTGCATCAGAGCTTACCAGTGCCTATATTATATTCTGGTATGCCTCGGAAGATAATCCAAGCATACTGTGCAGTACTGCTTATATGCACAATTATGAAATGATAGATTTGCTTTGCTTTAAGCTCCTGAGTTTGCTGTAGTGGCACTGGGAATATAACACACTTTTAAAGAACATGGTCATGCAGTCTCTGCTTCCTAAGCCATGCTGCAACCAACACATGGAAATCTAAACATGTTTATAGAACAGTGAACATCAACATAGGAGCATATCATGTGCCAAAATGGAGACATGGATTTCAAGTCATTTGGAGAAGAGATTTGACATATAAGAATGGGGTCCAAGGAGAAATTTTTTTATATGGTTTTAGGAACATCCATCCAAAGATCTCAGAGAAGAAATGCCAGGTATTAGAACCAGAATGAGAAGGCAACCTAGGAGAATGTTCTATAAAGCAGTCATACCAAATGGCTTCCATCATTTCAGTGGAATGACATGATGGAAAACATTGATTAATAATGGGGTCTATTTCCAGATAAAGGAGATCTGTTGCTGTCTTTGCAGTGAGGTTCTAGTGCATTCCTGTTTGAAAACTAAGGCTGGATAATCCTGACAACTTATATATCTTCTCCCAGCATATATGAAAACTCAGAACCAAGATGGATAATTATCATTGTTGTTAATATTATTATTTTCCAAAGGCTAGTTTGCTTAAAGTTTGTACACTGGCAAAATGTTAATCAAGGCATATTAACTTAATCTGTGGTTGGGACAAAAATGAGATTTTTGAAGTTCTCCTATCAAAACAAGGAGTGGGATAAACTTCTAAATGAATTTAGAGAGTTAAAAATATTGAATCCTAGGGGAAGAGTAGAAGGTCTTGATGGTTATTGAAAAAAAGAAAAAAAGAGAAGGCACCCTCCTAATAGTAACATATGCCATTTTGATTACCAGATTCAAACTTTAAAATAGAAACTGCTTATGCTCATCTTCTGAATGACTACGCCAACATTTTGAAGTTCTCAAAGCTTACTAAAGACTGGAGAACAGGTTGGAAGCATATTTTGGATGTGAAAACTCTTCATTATCCATTGCACCCGTTTGGAGGTCAGATATCTGGAAGTGCTCTGGCATGAATCAGAACTCCTGGTTTCCAAACCAAAGCTCTTTCTATTCTGCCATACCACTTCAAACCACACTTAACTTTGGGTGTTAGTTCTTTTCTATATGCACTGATCATTTTATGCCCATAGAAATTCTCATGGGGCAAACCTTTTATTCCCATTAAAGGATAAGGAAATTGAGGCTTAGAGTATATAGTGAAAGATCAATGTCCCTAACACAACTAGTCAGAGTTACCAATCTTATATTAGCTTTATGCCCTCCATCAGCATTTTCTTCTAGTGACTATCATAAGTGCATTGATTTTCTTGTCATTTTAGTGTTTTCAATGTGCCCCTATGCCCTGGTTCACCAGCACATGACACGTCAATATGTCTATTTTCTGTTTTGTAATATCAGGAGCAATAACTTCAGTAGCCAATGTTTTTGTTTTACCTGAGCCAAAGGCTCTGGATTTCTTATTCTCACAGGTCACCTGCTTTAGAAAGAGGAGTTAAAGTATGAGGTTTCAACATGGTTTACCTCAATTGCTTTAAATATGGAGCTCAGGAGGTACACTGATACCCCATCGTCTTGTATCAGAAAGTTAAAGAAGTTGCTTAGTGTGTGGAGATTGAGGATGCTCTGGGTGAATATGAAGCAGTGAGAAAAAGAAGACAAGAAATGATAGATGTCTTAAGCCAGAAAGAAAAGGAGATGGAAGGGGAGAAAATGGATGAAGGGTAAAGAATGGAGAGAAAAATACAAAACAATGAGAGAAAAATGGGAGAATATAATACAGAAATAGATGATACAAGATTATGGGAGTAATTAAATAGTTTCTGATTGCATTTAAAACTTGCTCCAAAAGATACAATTCATACCTGGTACTTTTATCAGGGCCCAGAACCGGTGGCTACATGGGCTATCGGCCCCAGGGGAGAACATAGTATTTTTAGTGTGTTAAATAGTCATAGTATTAAACTCACTCCTAATGATATCACTATGAGTACATAGTTTATTGCATCTTCTCACCATCATCCATGGAAATTCATTGTTTCCCTTTTCTTTTATTGAAAATAGTTTTTCTTATCCAATATATTCTGATTATGGCTTTCCCTCTACCTACTTCTCCTAAATCCTTC
>NC_046157.1:5872-38430 GCF_011064425.1 Rattus rattus
TTTTGTTTTCTTTATGCAGGCGCTCAAGAGCATGAGTTTCCTCTGAGCCTAGCTTTCATTTGTGTCATGGGATTTGTTATGTTGTACCTTCATCTCATTAGAATTCTAAAGTCACTAATATTTCTTCCTTGACGAGTTTATCATTTAGTAGAACAACCTACATGTACATGTAGGCGTTCTTCTCAGTACGATCATTTGAGAAGACCAGCTTTTACAGCACAGCGGGTTTGTTTATATCTTTCTGCTTATCTGTTTGGGCCCTGTTCTATTGACCAATTATATGGTCAACTTTCGAAAACGTATCATGAGATTTTGAGCAGAAAGTATATACTTTTGTTTTAGGATAGAATGGTCTATAAATATCTGTTAAGTTCATTTGGTTCATGACTTCTGTTATTCATGTCTATGTCTCTGTTTAATTTCTCTTTCCATGATCTGTCCATTGATGAGAGTGGGGTGTTGAAATCTCCTACTCTTGTTATGTGAGGTGCAATATGTGCTTTGAGCTTAATCAGATTTCTTTTATGTATGTAAGTGCTCTTGTATTTGAAGCATAGATATTTAGGATTGAGAGTTCATCTTGGTGATTTTTCCTTTGTAGAATATGAAGTGTCCTTCCTTATCTGATGACTGTTGGTTGAAAATCAATTTTAGTTTATATTAGAATGGCTACTCCAGCTTGCTTCTTCAGACCATTTGAGGTCTGAGAGGTAGTGTTATCTTTGTCTCTGAAGTGTGTTTCCTGCAGGCAGCAAGATGCTGGGTCCTCATAGCTTTTCCAGTTTGTTAATCTGTGTCTTTTTATTGGGAATTAAGTCCATTGATGCTGAGAGATATTAAGGAATAGTGATTTGTTTGCTTTCCTGTTATCTTCATATGTTTGGATGTGAGATTATGTTTGTGTGCTTTTGTTCTCTTTGTTTTGTTGCCTATTCTTTTGGTTTCTTGTTTCTTTTATGATATAGCTTTCCTCTTTATTTTGGGCTTGATCATTTATTATCCTTTGTAGGGCTGGATTTGTAGAAAGAGATTGTGCAAATTTGTTTTTGTCTTGGAATATCTTGGTTTCTCCATCTATGTTAATTGAGAGTTTTGCTGGATTCAGGAACCTGGGTTGGCATTTGTGTTCTCTTAGGGTTTGTATGACATCTGTCCAGGTTCTTCTTGCTCTCATAGTCTCTGGTGAGATGTCCGATTATAATTCCTAATAGGACTGCCTTTATATGTTACTTGTGTCAGAAATGTGGGAAGAGAGTTGTCTCTCTGGCCTCTCAGGTGTGTCTGCTTCTCTGAGGTCTAAGCTCTCCCTCCCACAGGATTTAGGTGCAGGGACCTGTTTCACTGGGTGTGTTCAGATCTGGGTGCTGTCTGGACCACAGGGCTCCTGCAGCTTGAGTGCCCCTATCTTCCTGTTCCCCGAGGGCCTATAAAGTTTCCTCTTGAGCCAGGCATGTGGGCTAAGTTCGGCAGTACTGGCGGTCTCTCCTGCTCTGCAGTCTCAGGAGTACTCACTTGTCTGGACCATCAGCTCTCTTTCCCATGGGTTTTGGGAGCAGCGAGCTATGGGCTGGGATCAGTGAGGTTCAGCCAACACCTAGAAACCAGAAGGTTCTAGTACCAGAGGAATTTTGCCTTTGTGTGTCCTGAGTCCACCAGGCAGGTCACTTTGAGCAGAAAAGTTGTTCTTACCTCTGGTCTCAGGCCTGAAGTCACTCTTCAGGACTGGGTTTCAGCTCTCTGTGAGGGCAGCAACCAGAAGGCCATTTGTTGATTCTTGATCTTAGGTCATAAGACATTAATGTCCTGCTCAGGAAATTTTACTCTGTGCCTATGTGTTGAAGAGCTCTTCCCCCTTTCTCTTTTATTATTTTCTGTGTATCTGTTTTTATGTGGAGGCATTTGATCCACTTGGACTTGAGTTTTATACAAGGATATTAGAATGGGTGAATTTTCATTCTTCTACAGCTGACCTCAGATTGAACCAACACTGTTCTTAAAAATGCTGGGTCCCGTTGCTTATTTTAGCTCCTTTGTAAAAGATCAAGTGACCATAGTGGTATGGATTCATTTCTGGGTATTCAGTTCTATTCAATTCTACATGCCTCTCTCTGTAGCAATACCACTCAGTTTTTTTTTTTTGTTGTTGTTTTGTTTTGTTTTGTTTTGTTTTTATCACTATTGCTCTATTATACAGCTTGAGGTCAGGGATGGTGATACCCCCAGAAGTTCATATATTGTTGAGAATAGTTTTAGCTACCCTGGGTTTTTAGGTTTTCCAAAAGAATATGCAAATTGCTTCTTTTAATTTTATGAAGAACTGAGTTGGAATTTTGATGGGGGTTGCATTGAATTTGTAGATCACTTTTGGCAAGATGGCGATTTTTTACTATATTAATCCTGCCAATCCATGAGCATGGGAGATTTTTCCATATTCTGAGATATCCTTAAATTTCTTTCTCCAGAGACTTGAATTTCTTGTCGTACAGAGTTTTCATTTGCTTGGTTAGAGTCACCCCAAGATATTTTATAATATATGTGGTTATTGTTAAGGGTGTCATTTCCCTATTTCTTTTTTTTTTCTAACTAAGCACGAGTTGCAAAATTACCATTTTAATTCTTTCAAATCTTTGACATCACTGAATCCAAGTTTTTTGTTCTCTTTGTCTTACCATTCTCTCATTCTCTCATTGAGTGTACATCCTTTTAATAGACCTTTTATTCCTGGGCTACAATATGTAAAGCCAAATGTCTTTGTAAATGCCCTATCGAGAATTTTCTATGGGTCAGTGCAAAGAAAGACTGTCTTTAAAATCTGTGTTTATTTCTTATCATAAAATATCATAGCTCATCCTAACACACTTCATAACTATTTGTATGGTTGCTATAAATTTGTTTTTATTTTTTAGTCATGTCTTAACTCTATTGCTATTGTTCTTGGTGTAAGGTATCTCAACACGAGCCATATTTTGTGACTTTATATTTCTGTAAATGCATGAAACGATGTCTACTGTCCATATGTTCAATTAGCATAAGTTTCTTCAGGATTTGACCATTAATGATGCAATGTGAAGATTTGCTTCTCTTGCCAGTATTATTTCCTGTCACATTAAGCAACACATGGAGCCTGTGCTACAAAACATTTAAGTAATTTTGTATTTCAGGAATAGAATCCATATATATATTTACATATGGTAAATATATATATACATATATATACATATATAATTTTGTATTTCAGGAATAGAATCCATATATATATATATATATATATATATATATATATATAAGTTGATATATATATATACTGTAAGTAAATATATAATATATGTTATAATATATTTATTTATATATTTATTTATAGTACTATAAATAGAAAGTAACACTTCCTAATTAAAACAATCTCGGGAGAGAGACCTCACCGCCTGGTCAGGTGGGCACTCCTGAGGCTGCAGAGCGGAAGAGACCACCAACACTGCCCACCCCTGCCCACATCCCTGGCCCAAGAGGAAACTGTATAAGGCCTCTGGGCTCCCGTGGGAGAGGGCCCAGGAGCGGCAGGAGCCCTGCCTGAGATACCGCCGGAACCTGAAGGAAACAGACCGGATAAACAGTTCTCTGCCCCCAAATCCCGTGGGAGGGAGAGCTAAACCTTCAGAGAGGCAGACACGCCTGCGAAACCAGAAGAGACTGCTCTCTGCACACATTACTGATTCCAGAGGAAAACACCAGAGGCCATCTGGAACCCTGGTGCACGGAGGCTCCCGGAAGAGGCAGCGCAGATCTTCCCGGTTGCTGCCACTGCAGAGAGCCCGTGGGCAGCACCCATGAGCGAAACTTGAGCCTCGGGACCACAGGTAAGACCAACTTTTCTGCTGCAAGTGACCTGCCTGGTGAACTCAAGACACAGGCCCACAGGAACAGCTAAAGAACTGTAGAAAGGAAAAAAACTACAGCACGAAAAGCAGAACACTCTGTCCCCATAACTGGCAGAAAGAAAACAGGAAAAACAGGTCTACAGCACTCCTGACACACAGGCTTATAGGACAGTCTAGCCACTGTCAGAAATAGCAGAAAAAAAGTAACACTAGAGATAATCTGATGGCGAGAGGCAAGCGCAGGAACCCAAGCAACAGAAACCAAGACTACATGGCATCATCAGAGCCCAATTCTCCCACCAAAACAAACATGGAATATCCAAACACACCAAAAAAGCAAGATCTAGTTTCAAAATCATATTTGATCATGATGCTGGAGGACTTCAAGAAAGACATGAAGAACTCCCTTAGAGAACAAGTAGAAGCCTACAGAGAGGAATCACAAAAATCCCTGAAAGAATTCCAGGAAAACACAATCAAACAGTTGAAGGAATTAAAAATGGAAATAGAAGCAATCAAGAAAGAACACATGGAAATAACCCTGGATATAGAAAACAAAAAGAAGAGACAAGGAGCTGTAGATACAAGCTTCACCAACAGAATACAAGAGATGGAAGAGAGACTCTCAGGAGCAGAAGACTCCATAGAAATCATTGACTCAACTGTAAAGATAATGTAAAAGCGGAAAAAAAGCTACTGGTCCAAAAACATACAGGAAATCCAGGACTCAATGAGAAGATCAAACCTAAGGATAATAGGTATAGAAGAGAGTGAAGACTCCCAGCTCAAAGGACCAGTAAATATCTTCAACAAAATCATAGAAGAAAAACTTCCTAACCTAAAAAAAGAGATACCCATAGGCATACAAAGAAGCCTACAGAACTCCAAATAGATTGGACCAGAAAAAGAAACACCTCCCGTCACATAATAGTCAAAACACTAAGCGCACAAAAATAAAGAAAAGAATATTAAAAAAAGCAGTAAGGGAAAAAAAGGTCAAGTAACATATAAAGGCAGACCTATCAGAATCACACCAGACTTTTTCAGCAGAAACTATGAAAGGCCAGAAGATCCTGGACTGATGTCATACAGACCCTAAGAGAACACAAATGCCAGCCCAGGCTACTGTATCCTGCAAAAACTCTCAATTAACATAGATGGAGAAACCAAGATATTCCATGACAAAACCAAATTTACACAATATCTTTCTACAAATCCAGCACTAAAAAGGATAATAAATGGAAAAGCCCAACATAAGGAGGCAAGCTATACCCTAGAAGAAGCAAGAAACTAATCGTCTTGGCAACAAAACAAAGAGAAGAAAAAGCACACAAACATAACCTCACATCCAAATATGAATATAACAGGAAGCAATAATCACTATTCCTTAATATCTCTCAACATCAATGGCCTCAACTCCCCAATAAAAAGACATAGATTAACAAACTTGATACACAGCGAGGACCCTGCATTCTGCTGCCTACAGGAAACACACCTCAGAGACAAAGACAGACACTACCTCAGAGTGAAAGGCTGGGAAAACAACTTTCCAAGCAAATGGTGAGAAGAAGCAAGCTGGAGTAGCCATTCTAATATCAAATAAAATCAATTTTCAACTAAAAGTTATCAAAAAAGATAAGGAAGGACACTTTATATTCATCAAAGGAAAAAAATCCACCAAGATGAACTCTCAATCCTAAATATCTATGCCCCCAAATACAAGGGCACCTACATACGTGAAAGAAACCTTACTAAAGCTCAAAACACACATTGCACCTCACACAATAATAGTAGGAGATTTCAACACCCCACTCTCATCAATGGACAGATCATGGAAACAGAAATTAAACAGAGACGTAGACAGACTAAGAGAAGTCATGAGCCAAATGGACTTAACGGATATTTATAGATCGTTCTACCCTAAAGCAAAAGGATATACCTTCTTCTCAGCTCCTCATGGTACTTTCTCCAAAATTGACCATATAATTGGTCAAAAAACAGGCCTCAACAGATACAGAAAGATAGAAATAATCCCATGCGTGCTATCGGACCACCACGGCCTAAAGCTGGTCTTCAATAACAATAAGGGAAGAATGCCCACATATACGTGGAAATTGAACAATGCTCTACTCAATGATAACCTGGTCAAGGAAGAAATAAAGAAAGAAATTAAAAACTTTTTAGAATTTAATGAAAATGAAGGTACAACATACCCAAACTTATGGGACACAATGAAAGCTGTGCTAAGAGAAAAACTCATAGCGCTGAGTGCCGGCAAAAAGAAACAGGAAGGACCATATGTAAGCAGCTTGACAGCACACCAAAAAGCTCAAAAAAAAAAGAAGCAAATACACCCAGGAGGAGTAGAAGGCAGGAAATAATCAAACTCAGAGCTGAAATCAACCAAGTAGAAACAAAAAAGGACCATAGAAAGAATCAACAGAACCAAAAGTTGGTTCTTTGAGAAAATCAACAAGATAGATAAACCCTTAGCCAGACTAACGAGAGGACACAGAGAGTGTGTCCAAATTAACAAAATCAGAAATGAAAAGGGAGACATAACTACAGATTCAGAGGAAATTCAAAAAATCATCAGATCTTACTATAAAAGCCTATATTCAACAAAACTTGAAAATCTGCAGGAAATGGACAATTTCCTAGACAGATACCAGGTACCGAAGTTAAATCAGGAACAGATAAACCAGTTAAACAACCCCATAACTCCTAAGGAAATAGAAGCAGTCATTAAAGGTCTCCCAACCAAAAAGAGCCCAGGTCCAGACGGGTTTAGTGCAGAATTCTATCAGACCTTCATAGAAGACCTCATACCAATATTATCCAAACTATTCCACAAAAATTGAAACAGATGGAGCACTACCGAATTCCTTCTATGAAGCCACAATTACTCTTATACCTAAACCACACAAAGACCCAACAAAGAAAGAGAACTTCAGACCAATTTCCCTTATGAACATCGATGCAAAAATACTCAACAAAATTCTGGCAAACCGAATCCAAGAGCACATCAAAACAATCATCCACCGTGATCAAGTAGGCTTCATCCCAGGCATGCAGGGATGGTTTAATATACGGAAAACCATCAACGTGATCCATTATATAAACAAACTGAAAGAACAAAACCACATGATCATTTCATTAGATGCTGAGAAAGCATTTGACAAAATTCAACACCCCTTCATGATAAAAGTCCTGGAAAGAATAGGAATTCAAGGCCCATACCTAAACATAGTAAAAGCCATATACAGCAAACCAGTGGCTAACATTAAACTAAATGGAGAGAAACTTGAAGCAATCCCACTAAAATCAGGGACTAGACAAGGCTGCCCACTCTCTCCCTACTTATTAAATATAGTTCTTGAAGTCCTAGCCAGAGCAATCAAACAACAAAAGGAGGTCAAGGGGATACAGATCGGAAAAGAAGAAGTCAAAAATATCACTATTTGCAGATGATATGATAGTATATTTAAGTGATCCCAAAAAGTTCCACCAGAGAACTACTAAAGCTGATAAACAACTTCAGCAAAGTGGCTGGGTATAAAAATTAACTCAAATAAATCAGTAGCCTTCCTCTACACAAAAGAGAAACAAGCCGAGAAAGAAATTAGGAAAACGACACCCTTCATAATAGACCCAAATAATAAAAGTACCTCGGTGTGACTTTAACCACAAGTAAAAGATCTGTACAATAAGAACTTCAAGACACTGAAGAAAGAAATTGAAGAAGACCTCAGAAGATGGAAAGATCTCCCATGCTCATGGATTTACAGGATTAATATAGTAAAAATGGCCATTTTACCAAAAGCGATCTACAGATTCAATGCAATCCCCATCAAAATACCAATCCAATTCTTCAAAGAGTTAGATAGAACAATTTGCAAATTCATCTGGAATAACAAAAAAACCCAGGATAGCTAAAAACTATCCTCAACAATAAAAAGGACTTCAGGGGAATCACTATCCCTGAACTCAAGCAGTATTACAGAGCAATAGTGATAAAAAAACTGCATGGTATTGGTACAGAGACAGACAGATAGACCAATGGAACAGAATTGAAGACCCAGAAATGAACCCACACACCTATGGTCAGTTGATTTTTTTGACAAAGGAGCCAAAACCATCCAATGGAAAAAAAGATAGCATTTTTCAGCAAATGGTGCTGGTTCAACTGGAGGTCAACATGTAGAAGAATGCAGATCGATCCATGCTTATCACCCTGTACAAAGCTTAAGTCCAAGTGGATCAAGGACCTCCACATCAAACCAGACACACTCAAACTAATAGAAGAAAAACTAGGGAAGCATCTGGAACACATGGGCACTGGAAAAAATTTCCTGAACAAAACACCAGTGGCTTACGCTCTAAGATCAAGAATCGACAAATGGGATCTCATAAAACTGCAAAGCTTCTGTAAGGCAAAGGACACTGTGGTTAGGACAAAAACGGCAACCAACAGATTGGGAAAAGATCTTTACCAATCCTACAACAGATAGAGGCCTTATATCCAAAATATACAAAGAACTCAAAAAGTTAGACCGCAGGGAGACAAATAACCCTATTAAAAAATGGGGTTCAGAGCTAAACAAAGAATTCACAGCTGAGGAATGCCGAATGGCTGAGAAACACCTAAAGAAATGTTCAACATCTTTAGTCATCAGGGAAATGCAAATCAAAACAACCCTGAGATTTCACCTCACACCAGTGAGAATGGCTAAGATCAAAAACTCAGGTGACAGCAAATGCTGGCGAGGATGTGGAGAAAGAGGAACACTCCTCCATTGTTGGTGGGGATTGCAGACTGGTACAACCATTCTGGAAATCAGTCTGGAGGTTCCTCAGAAAAATTGGACATTGAACTGCCTGAGGATCCAGCTATACCTCTCTTGGGCATATACCCAAAAGATGCCCCAACATATAAAAAAGACACGTGCTCCACTATGTTCATCGCAGCCTTATTTATAATAGCCAGAAGCTGGAAAGAACCCAGATGCCCTTCAACAGAGGAATGGATACAGAAAATGTGGTACATCTACACAATGGAATATTACTCAGCTATAAAAAACAACGACTTTATGAAATTCGTAGGCAAATGGTTGGAACTGGAAAATATCATCCTGAGTGAGCTAACCCAATCACAAAAAGACATACATGGTATGCACTCATTGATAAGTGGCTATTAGCCCAAATGCTTGAATTACCCTAGATGCCTAGAACAAATGAAACTCAAGACGGATGATCAAAATGTGAATGCTTCACTCCTTCTTTAAAAGGGAACAAGAATACCCTTGGCAGGGAAGAGAGAGGCAAAGATTAAAACAGAGACTGAAGGAACACCCATTCAGAGCCTGCCCCACATGTGGCCCATACATATACAGCCACCCAATTAGACAAGATGGATGAAGCAAAGAAAAGTGCAGACAGGAGGGATGTAGATCGCTCCTGAGAGACACAGCCAGAATACAGCAAATACAGAGGCGAATGCCAGCAGCAAACCACTGAACTGAGAATAGGACCCCCGTTGAAGGAATCAGAGAAAGAACTGGAAGAGCTTGAAGGGGCTCGAGACCCCATATGTACAACAATGCCAAGCAACCAGAGCTTCCAGGGACTAAGCCACTACCTAAAGACTATACATGGACTGACCCTGGACTCTGACCTCATAGGTAGCAATGAATATCCTAGTAAGAGCACCAGTGGAAGGGGAAGCCCTGGGTCCTGCTAAGACTGAACCCCCAGTGAACTAGACAGTTGGGGGGAGGGCGGCAGTAGGGGGAGGGTGGGGAGGGGAACACCCATAAGGAAGGGGAGGGGAGGGGGATGTTTGCCCGGAAACCGGGAAAGGGAATAACACTCGAAATGTAAATAAGAAATACTCAAGTTAATAATATAACCAAACAAAATAAGTATTTCATATATGAAGTACTTGTTTCACATTAAATAAATTCTATAAAATGTCAATAAGTAGAAAAAGAAAGAGAAATTTACAGTGCTATCAGCTACAGCTGTGAGTTTGGACTAGTTTTTGTTACTACATTGCTTAGAATTTGAACCATTATCAGCTCTAGGGTTTGCAAATGTTTTCTCCCATTGGAGATGTCCTCTCTTTTCATTCTAGTGATTTGCTATCTGTATATGCATGTATAATACAATGTATGCTTTTGGTTTTTGTTAGCTAAACGCTCGTATGAGAACTGAGAAAGTATGTGGATGTATGGCGAGTCTCAGAAAGAGAAGTTTACGATTTATCAAGAGCACAATACTTCAGGTCTTTCACTATAGTAGAATGGTAGCATTGCATCGCATGTAGCAAAAGGAACCTTGAAGAGAAATGAACAAATGAGACTAATGAATTACAGAGTTTAGAGTCTTTTCTTTCTGTTTAATCAAATTACCCAAACATCTTGGCCCTTAAGTTTGAGTTTCGAACTTTTCTCTTGCCAAAAATGCCCCTATGCTTTCCAGCTCTAGACATTCTATTAAGTGAAAATCAAGATTTTGGAAAGTATGTTGGATACTATAAGAACCTTGAATTCATTCAAGTGTTTAATATGTATCCACTATGGGCCGCGAGTACTAAATGAGTTAAGAAGTTCCTGGAGGGTATAAATATGCAGATTAATTATATTATATTGCAATAGGGGCCTGTGAGGAAAAGAGACCTTATGGCAATACCATGACACAGAACTTGTCACCGAAAATTTGGCGAGGCAATTGAAGAGGAATTCTTCCAGCTGCAGTACATATCTAGACTACATCATGAAAGAGACCTGTAGTCTGCAAAATAGAGGGAGCACTCTTGAACAGGAAATGCGACACGACATAAAGTGTAGCAAAGGCCCAACCCCAAATCACCTATAAATAGCACTTAGCAGCCATTTGTTTTTATAGAAGGAAATATGCTAGAATTTATCTGAGTGTAAGCAAGTTAGCTCTAAACATCCCTAATCCTCCCCTCTCCTTCTTTGTGGTGTTCCCCTCGCCTCCCATTGCCACCCTCGCCCAACAATCCACGTTCACTAGGAGTTTCAGTCTTAGCGGACCAAGGTTTCTACACTTCAGTGGTGATCTTACTAGGATATTCATTTACTACCTATGGGGTCAAGGTCAGGGGTCAGTCCATGTATAGTCTTTGGATAGTGGCTTGGGCCTGGAGCTCTGGTTCATTAGCATTGTTGTTCATAAAGTCTCGAGCCCTTCAAGCTCTTCCAGTTCTTTCCTCCTGAGTTCCTTCGAAACGAGGTGCTATTCTCCAATTCAGTGCAGTTTGCTGCTGGCTTACGCCTCTGTATTTGCTGTATTCTGGCTGTGTCTCTCAAGAGAGATCTACGTCCGGCTCCTGTAGGCTGCCTTTCTGCTTCATCCATCTTGTCTAGTGGGTGGCTGTATGTGTATGGGCCACATGTAGCAGAGCTCTGAATGAGTGTTCCTTCTGTGTCGTTTTAATCTTTTGCCTCTCATTCCCTGCCAAGGGCTATTCTTGTTCTTTACACAAGAAGGGTAAGTATTCACATTTTGATCATCCGTCTTGAGTTTCATGTGAACTATGCATCTAGGTAATTCAGAAGCATTTTGGGCTAATAGCCGCACTTATCCGTATGATGCATACCATGTGTGTTTTTCTTGTGATTGAGTTTACCTCACTCAGGATGACAGTACCAGTCATTTCCTTGTTTCCATTCTCAACCTGTTTATCCTTTTGAGTAGAAGGCTACTAATGTGACTCAGTTAATTTTGTCTCCAAACACTTTGCTGATGTTGTTACTTGGATAGCAAGGAATTCTCTGGTATAATTTTTGGGGTCATTTATGTATACTATCATATCATCTGCAAATATTGATAATTTGACTCCCTTTCAAATTCATATCCCGTTGACCTATGTTGTTTAATTGCTCTGGCTAGGATTTTGAGTATTACTAATCCGGCCAAAGGGAGTGACCGGGCTACCTTATCTACAGTATTATTTGAGTGGGATTGCTTCAAGTTTCTCACCATTTAGTTTTGATGTTGAGTTTATTGGTTTGCTGTATATTGTATTTCCTATGTTTAGGTATGGGCCTTGAATTTCTGATTTTTCCAAGATTTTTTATCTTAAAGTATTGCTGAATTTTGTCAAATGCTTTCTCAGCATCTAATTAGATGATCATATTTTTCCTTCAGTTTGTTTATATAGTGGATTACATTGATGGATTTCCATATATTGCACTCCTTAATTGCCCAGCATAAAGCCTATGATCATCTTGAAGGTTCATTTGATATGTTTTGAATTCTATTTGTAGCAATGCTATTGAGCATTTTTGCATGGATATTCATGACAGAATTTGTTCTGAAGTTTTAATTCATTGTAGGTTCTATGTGTGATTTAGGGATAAGAGTAATGGTGACTTCAAAAACTGATTTGGGTAGTGTTCCTTTTGTTTTTATTTTGTGTAATAGTTTGAAGAGTATTGTTTTTAGGTGTTCTTTGAAAGGCTGATTGAAGTCTGTACTAAATGCATCTGTTCTTAGGCTTTTTTTGGTTGGGAGACTTTTAATGACTACTTCTACTTCTTTAAGCTGTAGGATGGTTTAGATGGTTTATCTGATCCCAATTTAAATTTAGTTACCTGGTATCTGTCTAGAAATTGTGCATTTCTCCAAATTTCTATTTTTGTTGAGTATAGGCTTTTGAAGTAGGATCTAATGAATTTTTTTTATGTATTTCTATTTTTTTTAATTTGGCCACTGTCTCTCTGCAGTCTGGTTATTCTGGCTAAGCTTTATCTATCTTTTTAATTTTCTTAAAGAACCAGTTCTTGGATGTGTTGATTCTTTGTATAGATTTTTTGTTTCTACTTGGTTAATTTCCTCTGAGGTTTGACTATTTCCTACCATCTCCTCTTCAGTGAATTTCTTCATTTTTTCTTCACATAGGGTTTCAGTTTTCTGTCAAGTTGTTTATGTGTTGCTCTGTCCTTTGTTTTTGAGCACTCAGGCTATGAATTTTCATCTTTTATCATTTTTATCATTATACCCTATAGAGTTTTATGTGCCTTCATTTTCATTTAATTCTAAAAGTCTTTCTTTTCTTTATTCCTTTGTTTACAAGTTCATTGGAGTACTTCATTGTGGCTTCCATTTTGTTGGACTTTCTTTGTTTTGTTGTTTTGAAGACCAGCCTTAGTCTGGTGTTGTGTGGGTTTGTGTGTTTGTTTGTTGGTTTTTGTTTGTGTTGTTTTTGGTGGTTGTGTGTGGGTTTTTTTTTTTTGGTGTTTTTGTTTTTGGTTTTTTGTTTTGTGTTGTTTGTTTTTTTTGTTTGGGGTTTTTTTTTTGTTGGTTTGTGTGTTTGTTTTGTTGGGTGTTGTTTTTTGTGTTTGTTTTTTTTGTTTTTTTATATTGGTACTCAGTCATTGGTGTTAGAGATATTAAATTCTGAGTGATTTTTTGTTGTTTTTTCTTGTTAGGGAGAATTATGTTTTGTGGTTCTCTTCTTGGGTTAGTTGAAGAAGTTTGCTTTCTTCTTTTCTTGGGTATAATTTCTATCCTTGTATTTGAGTTTTCAATTGACTCTCCTTTGAGGCTGGGCTGTGGATAGATGTTGTATAAATTTGGTTTTGTTATTAGTATCTTGAATTCTCTATATGATATTGAGATTTTTGCTGAAATAATAGCCTGGGCTGGCATTTGTATTTCTGAGTCTGTTTGAGTTCTATTTAGGATGTTTAATCTTTCATATTCTCTTTTGAGATGATTGGTCTAATTCTCATAGGTTTGCTTTTGTTACTTGTCTTTTTTTTGTTTTTTATTTCTTTTTTTTTCTTTTTGCTGCTTTGACAATTGTTGATAGGTGGAATTTTTTCTGTTAATCTATTGGGTTTTGAGGCTTTTTGTTAGGGTTCTCTTTAGAAAGAGAGAGTTTTCTTTATCTTTTGTTCATGAGATTTACTGATTTTCTGTATTATTTTAACATTTTGTTGGTTTTAAATTTTATATTTCAGTCTTTCCCTTTCCCAGTTTCCTGTGCATAAGGTACTCTTTTCCTCCACCTTCCTCTTCTATGAGGTGTTTCTCCACATGCCACATTTGAACTTCTAATTTACTTGTTTCCCGTACCTGAGGTTCAAGCTGATAGAACCAAGGGTTCTACTTCCTTGATGTTAAGAAGGCTTTCCTCTTCACTGAAGCTGGTAATGGTCTGTCCATGTTTTGATGATGGTGATTTAGGCTCTGGGGCTCTGGTTTGGTTGTTATTTGTCCTTTGTGGTTGTAAACCTTTCAGTTCGTTTATTTTCTCTAACTCCTCCCCTGGGACCCGTTGTAAGTTCAATGGTTGGCTGTGAGCATCTCTGTCATGCTGTAGAGCGCCTGGGAGGCTTGGTATAGACCATTAGCATATTGTCAGCAATTCTGTGGGATTTGGTGTATATGGGCTGGAACCCCAGGTCAGGCAGTTTCGGTGAATTGCTTCCTTCAGCTCTGCTCAGCTCCTCCTGCAGAATAATTTTGTTGCATCTACACTTTGGTCATCATTCTTTCTTGGGCTTCATGGTCTTGAATTTGTGTCTTTGGTAATTTGAGGCTTTTTAATATCCATTATCAGTGAGTGCATCCATGTGTTTGCTTTGGTGGTTGGGTTTCATCCTCAGGATGTGTTTTCTAGTTCCATCCATTTGTCTATGGATTCCATTGGTGTTGTTCTGAAATATACCACATTTTCTTCCCATTCCTCTGTTGAGGGCATGGAGTTCTTTCAGCTTCTGGCATTATGAATGATTGCCCTTCAAGTTGGGAATCTGTGTTCTCTTCTATACTTTGATTTTTTGATTGTCTTCTCATGTGTTCTGAATTCTGGATTCATTTTGGTTTAGCTTTGTGTCAATGTTTTTCTGTGGTATCTTCTGCTCTTGAGTGTCTCCTCAATTTGTATGGTTTGAGTCTATCTCCTAATATATTTTCTACCTCTAGGTTTCTCACTTTGAGTTTTGCTTTTGTTTTAAGTTTATAGATCCTGGTTAGTTTTGATTAGCTATGATTTTCCTAGATTCTGAAATTTTGTGTTCCTCTTTGGGAGGCTTCTCTTATTTATCTGTATTTGTCTTTATTTTATATCTCTCTAAGTCTCTATCATTATCTATGAGATATGATTTAAATCAAATTTTGTTGTTTGTATGTGTTTTTTCTGATGAGGTGCCAAGTAGTCTTGGTTTCTGTGTGGTTATCTATTTGATTTCTGATGTTTGTTTGTCTTGCTGTGTCTGACATGAGTTGTGCCTCCTGTGGGTTGTGAGCCTGTGATCTTGGGGGTGGGAGGGTTTGTGACAGATCTGCTGTGAGGGTTTTGGTTCCAAGGGTTGTGGGGCAGCCCTATCTCTGGGTAGAGATGAAATATGGATGGGTCTCATCCTGAGTCTGTCTGTGGCCTGGGGTGCTGTGAACTCTGGCATGTCTCTCTTTGAATCATCAGTGGGGAATGTGGGTATTCCTGTGGGCTGTGGGCTTGGGAGAAAGCACTTCTGTGAGCAGTGCTGTGTAGGCATGTTTGGTTCAAAAGTTGTGGGTAGCTCTGGGTGAAATGAGACTGGAAGGTCTTGTTTTTAGCCTGCCCTGTGGCTAGAGGCCCATGCAATAAACTTTTCTTTCACAGATCATTCTGTCTAGTATCTCTACTGGGTCTTTAGTTCTCTCTCTGTCTCAGTTTCTCTTTTCTCTGTCTCTGTCTGTCTCTGCCTCTCTGCCTCTCTCTCTCTCTCCCCTCTCTCTCTCTCTCTCTCTGTGTTTGTGTTTGTGTGTGTGTTTGTGTGTGTGTGTGTGTTTGTGTGTGTGTGTGTGTTTCATTGTCACTGTGCCTCTATCTCTGATAGTTTGTATTTCCTGTCTGTCTGTCCGTCTGTCTTTCTACTCTCTTTCTGTCTCCCCCTTTCTATCTCCCTTTTCTTCTCTGTTTCTGTGCCCTGTCTCTTTTCTATATTCTTTTGAAGATATGTGTCAAATGGTCTCTAAAGGTTGTAAGAACTACTGAGTGGTGTTTTTTCCTCCTCTAGTTCGATATTTCATGCATGTGTTTACAAGTCAGTTTTATCAACCTACCAGAAATGGTTCATGGGTCCAGGCATGTTGGCAAGTTCTCTACTTACAAAATAATCTGTGTTACTTCCTCAATGTCTTCTAGTACTTCTGCTCTTAATGTTCTACCTGCCAAGTCAAGAATAACATTCATTTAGGGACAGATTATTTTCCATTAGCAATCTACTTTTACATTTTGAATGATTTATTTATTATTCTTTATTTGATAGTTTTACTAGAAATAAGTTTCAGGAATTTGTTAATGAAATAGAAAATGTACCTGCAAATTAAACTTTTAATTTTTAAAATTCTATTCTGTGTATGTGCAGTCTTGTAAATGTCTTTGCAAGTTTATATGCATATTCTTCCTTGTTTTTTTCAAATGTTTTGCAATCCACTGACTGTTCAGTGACGTTGGTCAGTTATTGGTAACCATCTTGTTTTTATGGGGATCTCTTGTCTACAGTTCATGACCCTGAAAGTACAAATGGAAAGTTACACTCTACCTGACATTACGTTGCATTGTGGGAATCTAATCTCTTTTCACACTTGCAAGGATAACTGCTGACAACAAATCTTTCGAGCCCTCTGTTACTTTTACCAAATAAATTAAACAAACAAACAAAAACCAAGACAACAAAGGATCCATCCTCAACTCACTTCATAGTAACAGTTCTTAATCAGATCTGATTTGAGGTTGAGGTATATGCCAAGGTATCTCTTCTTGCTTGTTTCCGGCACCAGCATTTCCTATCTCTGAAGCACATGAGTTATACAAAACTTAAGCTACTGGTCACTTTATTTGTAATAGCTTTAAACTTTCCTCCTCTACTTTTGAACCTCTTAATTTTTATTTGCAAATTTTATACATATTTTTTGGTTGTGGTGGTTCAAATAGTAATGGCCTTATCTGACTCATGTGTTTCAATGCTTGGCAATAGGATTGGCACGAATTGGGAGATGTGTGGCCATTTTGAAGGAAGTGTGTCACTCTTGAGGGTGAGTAGGAATCCTTTCTCTAGACTGTGAAGTCATTTTCTGATTTTGTCACACTAGGCATAGTGGTTTGATCATTAATACCTAATCTAAAAATCATTTCAGGTGTGAAGGTATGTCTAGTGTTTAGAATTTATTTGCTTAATTTTGTGTGTGTGTGGGGGGGCATGTGCATGCATGTATGTATGTCTGCATTCATTTGTGTGTTTCATATGTGGGTGTCTTTGGGGACAAACAGTCATCGATTTCATAGAAATATAGTTTCCATTGACTTTAGCTGCCTGTCATGGGTGCTGGAAATGTGCGTTTCTCTGCAAGGGCAACAACGGCAATTTCAAGTGCATGCATTATTGAAACAATGCAGGGAATAAAATGTTTACTGAGTGAATAGATGATGTTTTCTATATTCTTAAACTTTCCCATCTCTAGGAATGGCAGTAAATATCTTGTGTGCTGCAACTTCTTAGCTTGTGTGAATATGGGGAAGGGGGAACCTAGGAGTTTCCCCTCTGAATCAGTCAATTCTTGCTATTTATGATTTCAAACAGACTTATTTAATTTGTAAAACTCAAATGTCTCAATGTTTCTGGGTGTAACACACCCTTTTTTGTTCATGTCAATTCATTTTTCATCAAGGAAGATGGTATCTTTCTACTGATTTAAAATTCTCTTCCCAATTTTCTGACTTCTAAACACTAAACTAGATACCTGTTTTTTTTTTTGTTGTTGTTGTTGTTTGGTTGGTAAATCTTCAAATATAAGATCTACGTTTAATCAGGCCTAAGTTCCATTCTGAGTGGAAAAAGTTAGAGATGGAATGAGGCCTGGAATGGCGGCTTCTTCGCGATATGTTGTTATCAGTGTCTGCGTTTCAAATTGTTTTGCCTCTTGCTTCTCATGTCTTACAAACTTGCCCGAGGACGGACTTGAGCGACATTTTCAAGTGTGAGGGCTCTATCTAGTAATTATAGTTGTCTGCTTTCTAAAACCCAAAGCTCTGGCATAGATCTTTGGTCTTAAACTGAATTTAGACATTTATGTACAGCTGATAGTCTTTTCCAGTTTTGTTTTGTTTTTGTTTTTGTTGGTTTTGTTTGTTTGTTTGTTTGTTTGTTTTGTTTTTGAGTTCCACATGGACATTGCTGACAGCAATTTCTAAGTTCTTGATGAAGTCATATGCTAATGAGTCCAGGACTCTTCTGTCGATCTTTAGTTTCCCTGGGTTTGAATTAATGTGACTTGCTTCTCAAGTAAATCATTTTCTTGCAGTTTTTTCTTGGTGCTGTTGTATATTTGTTTCTAATGTATGTTTTCTTACTTAAAACCTGAATCTTTTGCCCATCTTGTTTTTAATATTTGTGCAAAAATAAATTTTATTTTAATTACCAACTTCCTGAATTCTCCTGCTGTGCTAACTTTAAAATGTAGCATTCATCTCAGGTCTTCTTAAAACTAACCTCTTTATTATGTCTTTTTCATTCATACTGTGTGTCTGATAATTGTTTACTATAGTGGTGTACTTTTTATTTCTTTATAGTGTTCTCCATAACTTCAACCTCAACTTTATAATAATCATATATTTGTTTTATTATTTGTTTATGCAAATTTTTGTTGGTTTTTTTTTTGTGTGTTTCAGATTATGAAGGTTGTTAGGCTCAGGGCTGAATTTCTGGTAAACATTCGGTATAATGTACTTGGGGAACATCTTGGTCTAGCATTGACTTGACTGTACAAAGTCCCAAATAAGTCTGGCTCTATTTTATTTTAGACATGCATTTATTTCAACTATGAATACATGTTGTATGTCTGTGTGTGCATGTGGTGGAGGAGTTGTAGATGCAGAGAGGCATTGTGTTCTCTGGGTTGGGTGACAGATTAATGTAAGCAATGTAATATGGATGTGTGAGATGAACTTGGGCCCTCTGCAAATAAAGTCTTCTATAGTAAAGTAAATGTCTTTGACTTAGACATTCCTTTCCTTGCAATAATTAAACTCAAAAAAAAAATTTGACATAGTTTACTGGGAAAATATTTAATAGTGGACATAAAAATTCTTTTAGTCCAGAATTATATATATGACAGGGTTGGAAAAATATCTTGCTTTGGGCTTGATCACCTGGATACACTTATTTCTAGGTGTTATTATGAACGAAATAAATTCCCCTAGACTACTCTCAAAATATAAGCTATAAATTTATTAGTCCTTAAAAATTCATTTGTCATCACTGTAGGTTGTTGGTTCATAAAAGCAACTTCTATTGTACTTCTAATCGTAAAAAGGTGGAGAGCAGACAGATGCAGCGGGCATTTATGCCATCATTTTTTTCATCAGTGGCGGGGAAGAAGAAAATGAATAAGCAGACTTTTGATGCTTACTGATTTAAAAGTGTAAAGGTGTATATCAGGTTTTTAAATGTACAAACCCAGAAAATATTGTGGTTTCCTTGTCAGAAGGATAGTGAAACTACAACTGGAAGAAACTATTCCCTTTGGTCATCAGAAGAACACCATAATGAGGTGGGCTATAATTGGGTGTACTTCCAACAACACCAAAAATAACTTTTCTACTTTGGTTTAAATTTTTGAGAATCAACTTATCAATTTGTATAAAATTGGACTCACTGCTTGATGTGAATACAAGCTGTAATTATATTAATAAATTGTGGACTTGAAAATTTTCAAAACACTACTACAATTTGGTTACTTGGACATTATTATTTTTTCCTTATGTGATTATGCTTCAGCCATTGGTGAGCAAATGAATATAGAGCCAAAAGTGCAGTCCTGTGTCTTCCTCATTGCTCTACACCTTATTCATTGTGATGTTATAATTCGTATAGTACTCAAGGAATGGACTATACCAGCCTACAAAGCATTCTTCTTGAATCCCTGCCTCTGTCTTCCTGAATTGCTGGGGAAGCCATGTCATTTGACAGTAGATCCTGGAACCTGAATACTGCTAATCCTGTATATGCAGTCCACACCTTGCTTGCTAGACCATTCCCTCCAGCTCCCTATCAATTTTTTACTAGCCTGTAATTTTTAATGTACAAATCTATGTCTCTTTTTGTATATTCATTTGGATGTATTTTATTTTTATTGGAACCTATTCTAGTGTATTTTAGCTAATTTTATTTTCATTTGTTTCTTAGATTTTCCAAAGAAAGCCTAGCTTCCTACCTTTAATATATTTATCTTTATCTTTATTAATCTCTCATATAATTTGTTTTACATTTGAGTGTATTCCTCTTACTGGTTCTCTCCACATCACCTCAGTTACATCCTTCATTCTCCTTTTAGCATGATTCTTCATCCCACCCTCCCACCTCACCTCTTTAGTATCTCATTCTGCTGGAATATCAGCCCCACAGGACCAGGACTTCCCCTCCATTGGTGCTGCATCAGGACATCATCGCTTGTAATAACTGAACCATAGATTCCTCCATATTCTGCTGGTTGGTGGTTTTGTCCGTCAGACTCTGGTTGATATTCTTCCTAATAGGATTTTAGTCATAATCTACATTTCTTGCAGTCATTCCCTAACTCTTCATTTTGGGTTCCCCTAGGCTCAATCTCGCCTTGACTATAGTGTCTATATATCTGCATTAGTCGGTACTGACAGATCTCTGGGGAGCTAGTAATAGTCAGTAACCACTTCTTGACACCAGAAATAATGTTGGGGTTTGGTATCTACAGATGGGATGGATCCCTGGGTGGGGCAATCACTACATGACCTTTTCTTTTAACTTTGCTCAATTTTTTGTCCTTGTATTTTCCTTTAGATAAAAGGAATAATTCAGAGTTCCAAAAACTTTTAAGATGGTTTGGTAACATCTCTCAGCTTGAGGCCATGCCTATCCACTGAAAATGGTTTCAATTGGTACTATCTTTCTTAGGTTTGATGTTTAAATAATGTCATCCCTGTTGAGTCCGAGAGTCTCTTGCTTCCCTACTGTTCTGGGGCAGTCCTGTTGCTGCTCAGTTCCCCATCTACCACTGCTACATATTTCTTCAATTCCTGATTCTGTATTTCTTTTCCTATCAACTTCCCAGTCCTGATCCTGCTTCCCGCTTCATCCTTCCTCCTCTCCCACCCTCCAGGACCTCCATCCTTTATGTCCTGTGATTATTTGATCCCGGCTCTATGAAGGATTAGTGTCCACACACTTTTGAATTCTTCATCTTCTTAAGCTTCATATGGATTGTGGTGTATCCTTAGGTACTCTGAGCTTTTTGGTCCTTCTATCCATATCAGTGAAGAGTACAAACCGTGTGTGTTCCTTTGTGATGGGGTTACCTCCATAGGATATTATTTTCTATTTCATCCATTTGACTGCAAATTTCGTAGAGTCATTGTTTCCAATAGCTGGAGTGGAATTCCATTATGTAAATATACCATATTTTCTGTATCCTTTCCTCTGTTGAAGGTTGTCAGGGTTCTTCTAGTTTCTAGTTGTATAAATAAAGACTCCTATAAACCTAGTGGAACGTGTGTCTTGTTATGTATTTAGAACTTCACTTGGTATATCCTCAATGAGTGGTACAGCTGGGTTTCCCAGATAGGAGCTATTTCCAGTTTTCTGAGGAACAAAAATGTTTTTCAAAGTGGTTTTACCAGTTCGCAGTCCCACCAACAATGGAGAGTGTACCTCTTTCTTACATCCTCCACCAGCATTTGCATACCTCTGTTTTTTGATGTTAGTCATTCTGATTGGTGTGAAGTTTTGGTTGTATTGTCTTATTGACTATGGATATTGAACATTTTTTAGATGCTTCTTTGCCATTTAAATTTCTGTTCAGAAAATTCACTTGTTTAACTTTGTACCTCATTTTTAATACAGTTATTTGGATCTCTGAGTCTAACTAATACTTGAAGTTTTTTGTAGGCAATTAGACAACAAAAGGAAGTCAAGAGATACAAGTTGGAAAGAAAAGTCAATACTCTAAAACAGACGGAATTAAGAGATTCTATTTGTATCAAATGAATTTTTAAAGATAGCAAATACTAGTTAATTCAGGCTGTTTCCTTGAGAATAAGTGGTTATCAAAGATTTTCCCAAAGAGACAATTGCTTTGAAGGTAAAAATCATTTTTCTCTTCCTGATGCAGCGCATTTAAATGTGCAGTCCCTTTTCCTTAGTGTATTTTACCACAGAATATGCTCCTTGGCTCAGATCTATCACATATCTTTGGTTGTCTTCTCCTTTAGAGATATACTTAATGTCCTTTTCTGGAATGAAACTTGCATCCTTATTAGGCCATGTATTCCTCTTTCAAGTATATAATAAATTTTCCACCATCACTTTATTTTGTGTTTCTTTCCATTTTATCTTCCTTCCTTCCTCATACTTTTCCTTATTACTGTCTCCCTACCCTCTTCTCTCCTCTATTTCTTCTTCCTTCTATATTTTCTTTCTTTGTTTTCTTCTTCTTCTCTTTCTATTCTTCCTTTCTCTATCTTTCTCTTTCTTGCTCATTCTACTTCTGTATTCTTTTTCCTCTCTGTCCTTCTTACCTTTTCACTTTTCTTTTGATTCCTCCTTTCCTTCCTTCCTTCCTTCTTCCTTCGGTTCTGAAATTTGAAAATGTTTTTAAACACGGATGCAAGGTGGAGAACAAGTCCTGGGAGGAGGAGATGAGGAAGCGAGATCAGGAATGGGAAGTGATGGGAAGTGAGAATCGGGAGTTGGCAGTGGTGGAGACTGGGTTCAAGCACAGGAGACTCCCGGAGCTGAGGCAGTGAATGAATGCCAGGCCTGAAGATGGTACCGTGAGCACTGAGTGGATGAGGCATGATCAGAGGATGCAGGGGCTGACCAGGAACCTTCCTCAAAGTCAGGCAATTGAGAGGATGTGACGTTGCTGCAGGACTCCATCCATCTGTGCAGGCTGGCTCTTCAGGTGTCAGAGGTTGCAGCTTGAAAGCCTCTGGAAGGATGTCGTGCCTGAATGGAAGGATGGGGAGATGGGCACAGAAGTGATTATGATGCAATCCCATAAGGACAAACAGTTCAATTACATGGGAAGGTAGTGGTGGAGTGATGTGGAGAGAAGGAAACAGAGTATATGATTGTAAAGATATATGATAAAAGATGAAAATCTGAAACAGAGCTTCAGGAGCAAGTTCCTGAAAAAATAAAGGCATCAAACAATATACAAAGAGATTGTAGAACTGTGCATTAAAATTGCAGGATAGTAAAAGGTGACCGGAGGCAGGAAAATGAGGTTGCAAAGCAGGCAGGTGGACTGCTGGATTGTGAGATCGAACCTCTGCAAAAACAAAATAAGGCACAAATGATGACAAAACGAAAACTGGAAGAACGATTGTACGTAAAATGTCGAGTCAGTTTAAGACAGATCTGTGCTGAAACTTTGGTTCACTGAAGCAAGACCAACCTGTTACAGATGAAACTCGAGCGAAATGTCACGTTCAATCTGTCTCATCGAACTGATTTATGAACATCGAAGCCGAGGGCATTATTTAATCAAATGGCAGAACTGTTTCGAGAGCTGCCATTCAGGCTATTCCATCTCTACAACTTTTCCGTCTCGAATGCCCAGAACGAGCTGATTGTGTAGATCTTAACATGTTGAGAGATTTACCAATTCAGCTAACAACAAAAAAACAGGTATCTGGTGAATGTTTAGAAGTCAGAGAAAAGTGGGAAGAGAAACACAAATAAATGATGAAAAGATATGCCATCTTCACTTTGATGAAAAACAATTAACATGAACAAAAAGAATGATACCTAGAAGCTTTTATTGAACTGATTTACAATTAAATAAGAAGGCTCTGTTGAAAACATAAATACTGGGAAATTCAGAGAAGCTGAGAGTTCCCCAGCAAGTGCAGCACTGAAACTGCCGATGAATGGAAATTTAAAATATTCTGAAAGTAGAAGCTGTTATTGCTTACGAAGAACGACACGACCTCCGGCATATGACGAAACGGCAAAATAAACAAATCGACGTACATATGAAACTGCAAACAATGCCGAACACCGCCACGCCCCACACAAGTAAACGATGAAATACATGCACTGAAATAAACATGAAACCATAAAAATAGACCTCAAAAAGTCAGGACAGAGCCATTACTATTTGGTGCAATCTATAAAAAGCTGTAGTGCAATAGAATGAGATTCAAAAAATGAGAGAAAATTTAAAGCAATACAATAAAGTGACCAGTAACTGAGGTACATAATCTCGCCATGGCTGGGGCAGGAAAATGCTGGTGCCAAAAACTGGCCAGTGGCTTTAATGCAACACTGCAATCCCAGCTACTGTGAAGTCTGATACAGGCTTTTGTTACTTGAAAGTGAGACCGAGATGGATTCCTTTGTTGTCTTTGGTTTTGGCTGACTGGCTGTTTCAAAAAGCCAGAGCTGGTGGTGCTCATCAGATGCCAAATCACTGGTCATTCTCTTAACATGTTGATCTGAACAGTCAGTGAGTAAAACTGTTCAAAACTTCAGGCAGTGTGAAAGAACGTGGAAACAGAAGTAGAAATTTGTGAAAGGGAGGATGAAAGGGGGGCTGAGAGAGGACGGACGGGACAGACAGAAATACAGCATCCGGGGATGGAGCACGTGTGGAACACACTGCACAAGACACTGCAGGAGGCACAGAAGGGGCTGGGAGGAGGAGGGGGCAGAGTGAGACAGACAGGAGAACAGGAGAACTGGACAGAGAACAAGACAGTGAGACAGTTTGTGCGTGGACTGCAGGCAGTCTCAGGACTTTGGGTTTCAGCACCATCAGCCCGGCCAGGACCTGATGGAGGACATGCCAGGGATGGAGCCGCAGGACTGGGATGGACCCGTCTGCAGGAAGCCAGGATCTGGGATCACGGAGGCAGGAGGAGCAACATCAGTGAAGCCATCTAAAGTTCAAAATAGAGGACAGGCAAAATTTTCAGAACAAAGAAGGAAAGTGAAACATGATGAGATCAGACTCAGAGAACTCTCAGAGCAGAAGATACCATGAAAACATTGACAAAGTCAAGGCTGTGAAAATATCAGGAATGTGGGTGAAGAGAACACAGATTCCCTGGTGGCAAGAGTAGAAAGAACTCAATGTTCCTCAAGCAGAGGAGATGAGCTTTGAGAACAGACAGAAATGCAAGACAGACCATGAGCTCAGAAGAATGAGCCAAGTGAGATCTTTGTCCTCTTAGAAGGATGAAAATTATTCTGGCAAACGAGAAATGTGGAGAACAGGCAGAAGACTGAAGGACCGTTCAGCTGCTGGTGGGAGTTCAGCCCATACACCAGGTCTGGTGCTGGTGCAGAGGTCTGACATACTCAGTGATTCTCCCAGGCATGTTTCATCAGATGTGAGCGGAGTCTGAGGAGCAGAGGAAGGCTGAGAACTGAAGGTTCTGACATGAGACAACAGCCAGAGCTCCCAGAGCAAATCACCATCAAAGTGGCATGGACAGACCAGTGTGAGACATCGAAGGAAGGCAGTTCAGGCTTGAACCTCGGGAGTGAGGGAATCGGAGAGTCTGGAGGCGGAATGAGGTGGCTGGAGTGGAGAACACCATGAAGGGCAGGTGAGAAAGGAGAGACTTTGTGGACGGGAAGGCAGGAAAGGGATGGGTGAGTATAATTTAAAGATCGTAAGAATACAGGAGAATCAGAACTCATAGACAAAGTATGAAGGCTGCTAGAGATCCTGAGCATGAAAAAAGCTTCAGAAACCAAGAAGACGGACCGAAAAAAATTCCACCTAACATTGTCAAGAAAAACAACAAAATCTTCTGAAAGAAAGAATAAAACAGGAAAGGAAAAGGACAAATGACATGAAAGAAACGAGCCTATGAGGTGAAACCGATATGAATTCGAAGATCTCGAATGAAACTCAAACGAACTGCCAGAGAATAGTACCGGCCCAGACTGGTGTTCAAGCAGATCTCGGTGTCAACATGGAGAATTCAAGATATAACAAACCAGCTGAGATCCCAGCCTGAGAGTCAATGAAGAAAAACTCTGAGACGAGAGTGCCAAGAAGAAGTGATACAAAGCTTGAGAGGCACAATTCACTCAACTGAAAACAAAAAATCGCAATGGACTGAAGACATAGAGGATAAATAAACAGGATCATGACACAGTGCATGAGAATATGCACCTCGTGTTCGAACAGACAAAGGTTTGGGAATTTCAAAATAAAAATTCTCTCGAAATGGAACATGAAAGCTGAGACTGGCTGGTGGGATGAGACAAAGAGTTAAGAGCCACTGAGAGTAGATGATGAAATGGTCAAACTCAGAGCAGGAAACAACCAAGTGAAACAAAATCTATACAAAGTCGCGTCAGAAACAGTTAAGTGAGATGGCAAAATAACTGCAGAAGAGACGTGTAAATGAAAATAGAAATGAGAACATAACAAAAATTGATCTACTTCAAAGCCTATACCAGCAAGAAATAGAAATTTTTGAATGCTATTTCTGAACCGTTTCAGACCTGCAGAACTGAAGTGGGATCAGACAAACCCATCCTAAACCGTCCCTGCTAAGAAAGTGTTAAAAGAATCTCCCGGCAAAAAGCCTGAGTGAATGCATTGGTAGAACTGGGCCTCCGAGCAAGACACCTGAAACTGCAAGATAAGGCAAAGACATGATTTTGGTCACCATGCTCACAAATCACCTGGGAACAGGTAAAACAGAATGGGTCAAGATGCTGAAACATGGCCAGGCTGAAGGTCAGCCAGAGTGTGAATTTGAAGAGATCAAGTATCAATGTTGCAGATGATAGTATACATAAATGACTAGGAATATATATAGAAATTCATCAAAAACAAAGTGTTCGGATATAACTGAGAACACATTGATGCATAGAGCACATGAGAGCTCAGGAACAGAATATGACGAGAGGTGAAGATCAAAACCAGACACAGAACTGCCAGTGGAACAGATGAGCAAGGCCGACTGGGAAGCAGCCAGGAATGCAGAGATGCCAGCAAACTGAGATGAGAATGGTGCCAGGAAGGGCTGGGAGGGTTGCCAGTGGTCCAGGAGCAAGCCACTTGTCAAGACTTGTGGACTGACCTGGACTCACCAGTGGAAGAGCCATGATCTATGAACTTGAACTCTGATGAAACGTGGTGATGACAATGAAGTATAGGAGGCTGCCCATGAAAGGAGAGAGTTAGAATGTTTATAACTACTTACACTAACATAAAATATAAAACAAATAGATTTGAGTTGAACTGCAGACACAGCTGGGCTGGAGAAAGCATGGGGAGCATTTTGGCAGGAAAGGTGAACTCCAAACTAAGGCCAGCTGTTGAATGATTCAGTGAAACAGAGAGACTCACAAACTCTGGTCTATCTTCAAAGTTCCCTTTTACATAAGAGAAAAAATGTCAATTAAAACCAACTATGAAGACCTGATGTGCTCTGATAAATAGCCATATCACTGAAGTTGTAACATTACATTAAAACTTGCAGATAGCAATCATAGAATAAGAGAAAACGTTGCAAGCCTAAACTGATAGTTCAATTCACAATGTGAGCAAACTTAGTCCGTCAAAACAGCAAGATAGCACTGTAAATTTCTTTTTGCTATTTATAAATTTATTTAATGTGAAACAATGTAAATACTTATTTTGTTGGTGCTTTGTGTGCTTGATATTCTGTTGATGTTTCGAAACAAACATCCCTCCCTCCCTTCCATGCTGGGTGTTTCCCTCCCCACCCTCCCCTGTTGCCTCCCCCAGCTCTGGTTCACTGGGGTTTCCGGTCTTGGGACCCGGGGCTTCCCTTCCCACTGACCAGATATTCGTGCTACCTGAGTCAGAGTCCAGGTCCAGTGAAATGGTAACCAGTCCTGGAGAAAACTTCTGGTTGTGCTAGTAATGCCACCATGAGTCCCAGTATCTTCAATTCTCTGATTCACTAACAGGGGTCTATTCTCGATCGTGTTCTTTCTTGTTTGACCATTTTTGATTTCAAGTGCACAGGTTCAACATCACTGCCAGCATTGCTGTCTCAGGAGTTGTTGTTTTTCCCATTGGATGGGAGTCTGTGTTAGGGATAGTGATTTGAGATGATGAATGAAGTGAGGAGATGAACTGACCACTGGTTTGCTGTGGACAGTTTTTATTGAATTTTCAAAGTGGCTGAAACATGGATTATTTGATAGGATTAAAGTGTGTGAGGTTTTGCAGGTACAATAACCTGAGCATTGGCATTATAAGTCTGTATGACATCAATGCAGAGATCTTCGGCCAACATAGTTCTGGCGGAAAATGCAGTGTGAACTAGACAGATATAACATATGACCTTGACCTTTCCTTACTGCTTTGTATTCTTTCTTTATTTGTGCGTTTAATGTTTGACTATTATGTGACGGAAATTGTTTCTAGTCCCAGCTTCTGTGAAACTGTCTTTAGGTTGAGATTTTCAATTTTGTTGAAGTTGTTTGATTTCAACGTATGATCAAATACTGTATTCATGTTTGTTTGGTGGGAGGAGGTTCGATGATTTCTGTTGCTGTTCTTGTTTCAGCCAGTGTATTCTTTCCCAACGTAACAGGAAAGGCCAAAGTGGCCTCGGTGTTTTCTGGAATCATGTGTGTGCAGAGAGTCTCTTGGACATGAGCGTGTGAGTGCAGCTGTGGTCTGTTTCCCTTCAGGTCAGCGGTGTGAGCTCTCCTGGGCCTGCAGGGCCTTGGGCACCATGGAAGGATAATGAGCGAGGTGGTTTGTCAGTGGTCTCAAACTCTGCAGCCTCAGGAGCCCACCTGACCAGGCAGTCAGTCTCAATTGAGATTATTTATATATATTTTGTACAGGCTGTGGACACCAAGAACATGAGATGACTATGATGAAACAGATTTTGCGCTGACCCTGAAAAGGCCCAAGACATTTGACACATGTGTGGCCAAGATGTAAAAGGATGTACACTCGTGAGAATGAACAAGAGAACAAAATGATGTCAGATTTGAAGAATGAAATGGTGCAATAAACAGTTAAGAAAAGAATGAAATGACATAGCAACAACCATGTGGCAGAGCTGGAAGCAATGTGGAACGTGAGCTGGTGTGGAAAGGCAGATCTTTGAGAATGAAAGTCAAAGGGGAAGGCATGGGCTGAGTCGTTTTCTGAGGCAGACGTGGCTCTGTGCTGCCCACGACTGGTGATCTGAAGGTGACTTCGACCTGAGACCAGGAAGTAGAACAACTTTCTGCTCAAGTGACTGCTGGTCAGGACACTGCAGGCAGGTTCCTCAGTGCTAGAACGGACTCAGGTGGCTGGTCCCAGCCCATGGCTCAAACATGGAAGCGTGGTCCAGACAGTGGTAACACGAGCAGAGAGAACGCCAGTGCAGGAACCTGACATGAGCCACAGGCTGAGGCACTGCGGGCCTGTGGTTTGCCAGATCTGAACACCCAGTGGCTGGTCACAAATCGTGAGGGAGGCTGGGCCTTCGGAAACAGTTGCAGACGGAGAGACGGCCATTTTGCAGAAGCAGCTGTGAGCCGGTCTGGGGACGTGCCGAGACAGGAGCTGAGACGGACAGGTCTGAGATGCCATCAAAGCTGATTAGTGGAGGCCAAATCCGGCTGAGATGATGAGAGTCCAAGCAAGCAGAAAACAGAGCTGTAGTTTGCGCAAACTAGACAAGCACTGGGCGCATCTCACCCCAGCCTCAAATCTGTTCATAATATCTCAATGAAATTAACAGAACCAAAAGATGACAGTCTCTTTCCTTAATCAATGCGGAAAAATACATCGTAGTAATCAGGAAGTCAGAAGCAATCGTTTTGAGAGATCAAAGTTATCGATATCATTGAATGCCAAAATCAGCGAGGAAAATGATGTACACACCATGTCCCATCAAGTGAACAATTGCAGAGTCTAGAACAAAAAAGCAGATAACAAGCAATGTTGAGCCTGAAAGAAAAGGCATGAATGAACACTGTGACTGAAATGAGACGAAACCCACACACTTTTAAGCCAAAGACCAGCTGAGAGTGCAGTTGAATGTCTGAAAGCACCATAAAAATGCTGAAGTGTGGGATTACAGACACAAACATCTGGAGGATCTCAGAAGAGTGAACCCAGCCTCTTGAATGTACCCAATGCCTCCCTGTAAGGAAGCGCTTGTTGTCGAAGCTGGAAAGAACAGATGCCCTTGTCGGAGAACGAAATGAACGTGACATGAAATGACCAAAGGGAACAAGCGCGGGAGGGGGCCTGGGAGGCAATGCTGGGAACAGAGACTGAAAGAACATTGGCGCCTGCCCTTGTGGCCCATACACTGAAACATATTAAATAAAGATGAGATGGCTGAAACGAACTGACTGAGAACAGATCTCCTGAAGGCTGGTGAAATGCAGTGGGCCTGAGGCCAGTGGCAGCAGGCTGCCCCAGACAGATGGGACCCCAGATGAGCGTCGAGAAAGGACTGAGAGCTGAGGCTGGGCCTGTGAGCCGGCAGGCGGAGCCGGGATGGCCACTGGATTGCGTGGTTGGTCTGGTGCAGCGGGCGGCGTGAATGCTCAGTGGAAGGAAGCCTTGCCAGCTGGATTCTGGTGGGGTTCTTGGAGGATGCTGATTCTTGGGGAAAGGGGAGATGAAACTGAGAGGGGCAACATTTGATGTGAAAGAGTTTGTGGGACAGAAACGTGGTGGTGGTATCAGAGACTGACTGTGCAGTGAACTGATTGAAGAATCAAGTGCAGACAAAAGGTGTGGGCTGGAAGGCATTACAGTGAGTGTAAAAACATGAGTGGGCAAACAAGCCAGCCTGGTGGTGGCAGACGAAAGGAGAATGTGACCACTGACAGGACCAACCAAAGAGAAAGAAAGAAGGTGATACAGGATACAACCCTGAGCTGAAAGACGACAATAGTACAGATGAGGACACCTCATCCCACGGAGGAAGAGAAACAATCACAGAGAAAGAGGAGGATCAGGGAAGAAAATGGGACAGAGGGATTGAGAAAGACATTATCCCGAATTTGAGTGGGGGTGAACAGGCTTGAGGCAGGGTGCATGCCAACGTGGAAGATGAACTGAAGCCTCCAGCTTGAAAGACGTGGCATGAAGGATGGGTTTGGCATCTGAAAGGAGTACCAGTACAAAGTGAGCCCAGAAAAGGAAGTGACAGGATGCAGTCAGAGTGAGTCTGAACACTGAGGTGTGAAGTGTGCTCAAGCATGACTGCCCTGAAAGGCAAGGCAGATAAACGTCAGACAGATGTTATACTTGAGCAGTGGACGGGAAGCCTGTGGACGGATTGGGGAGAAATGGAGAAAGAGCTGGAGGAGGAGGCCTGGCTGTCAGACCTCGTCTCAAGGCCTGAGCCCAGGCTGGTACTGGGCTACAAAGGCATTATACAGGCTGAGACCAGGCCTTGACCAGAGGTTTCTTGAATTTGAGACTCAGTCAAAATGCCGTGATCTCGAGACAGAGCCCAGAGGCTGGTGGCATGAAGGTGAGACTGGGAGGCCTCCTTTGAATCGAGAAGGAGGAGGTCTGAGAGGAAATCTGGACTGTTGAAGAGGCGCTGTCAGGAGGAGAAGGGAGGAGGCCGGAAACTGAGGAAGAATGAAATACTCAAGTTAAAAAATCATTTAAATAAGACACACAGAATTATGGTGGGTGCAGATGGTGTTTCATCAGATGGAGACTCCTCCTCGATTTGATTGTTGATTGGACACAGAGTGAGAAGGCAGAATGAAGGCAGAAATGCAAATGGATTAAAATGAAAATGTTTCGGGAAAGCGACACAAGCAGGCTCATTTACTCGGATAGTGAGTGGAAGCACAGTGCAGGCGCCTGTCTCATGCAGGCAGGCAACGTCTCCCGGCCAACAGGAGGCAAGCTTCAGGCAGAAGGTGTGCCAGCAGATGAGGTTCAAGGGACTGCAGGCAGTTCAGGCGGCAGAGACAAGCAGGCGTGAGCTGCAAGCCATCATGCTGCAAGGCAGAGCATGAACAGTGTGGGCTGGGTTCAGGATCGACCAACAGTGAATGACATGAAAGAACCTCACACATGGAAAGGCCACAGGCTTTTTCAGTGTGACCATGTGAAATTCTGTACAGACACAGTTGGAGATGGGGAATGATGTGAACCCAGTATCACTGTAATAAAACTGGTCTCAGGTTGAAAGGCAGTGTGTGGGCAGTTTTCCAGGAGTGAAAAGTGTTCCTATGAGACATGAAAAGTCAAATTGATTCTCATTCAAACAAGAAGGTGGGAAAAGCGCAGCTGACTCTGCCTGCCTTCATTGACCGTGAGAAATGGAAGGAAATACGACTGGGAAAGAAGGAAATAATGGGAAGACAGGAAGATGGAGGAATTTCATATTACATTCCGTGTGTACACATACTGCAGAATGTGATTTTGTTTGAGCAGGAAGTTTCAGGTGCATATCCGTTTGATCGTTTGAAAGAAGTAAGAACCTGAGGACCGCAATGGCACTGTGAACTGAATGCATCTGAACCCGCTAAATCTGAAATTGTGATGAGGCTTGAACTGACATACAAAAAGGAGCTTAAAGTCTGAAATTACATGAAATGAAAGGAAGAAACATCCTGATACGAACTCAGAGAAAGAAGGCAGTGTGCTTTGAACACTGCCTAACAAATGAATTTATAAAACCTATAAACAGATAGGCCT
>NC_046157.1:38498-66879 GCF_011064425.1 Rattus rattus
TTTTGACTGGGGAGACTGCTGTGGGTGCTGGGAACTGAATGTTTATTCTTCTGGTTGTGAGATTATCCTTTAATGACCAAGCCATCTCCAGCCCAAGAGTATATTTTGTAAGCTTGCTTCAGAGACATGATCTTAAACCAGTTTCCCGAGTTGGGATTATGATGTGTGAGGGGGATGTCAACTGAGAAAATGCTCCTGCTAGAAGGGTACGTGGGAAAGCCTGTGGTGCACTTTCTTGTTTGACGGTTGACTTGAGAACGCTGCCCAGCTCACTGTTGGAGAGGCCACCCTGGGCTGACAGTCCTAATGTACAAGAAAGCAGGTGGAGCATGCTATGAGAAGCAAGACAGTAAGCAGTACTCCTCTATGGCCTCTTACCTCTAGGTTCCTGCCCTGAATTCCCTGGATGGTGAACTCTAAGCTACAAGATGAAATGAACCCTTTGCTTTTAGTCATGGTGTCTTATCAGCAATAGAACCTAGCTAATAGTTTGCAATGGCAGACAGGTCTCTTGAAAACAGAATCATGCTGCTGTACAGAACCTTCTGGAATGCTTCCCCACCAAGCATTCTGAAGCAGACTCTGTGAGAAGCTGAGTGAGCAGCGGTATCTGCTACTGGGTAAGAACAGGGTGTGGAGGCATTTGTCGCAATACAGCTGAAATCCTCGGCTAAGACACTTGTGAATTAGCATTCTGAATATGAAATAAAAACTCATCTGCAACAAGAATCCATCTTTAGTTTTTAATAGCAAACAAGAGAAATAAAGTAGTTACAGTTATGAGTCATGTTAACAAAATCTGTGTTCTATAAGAAACTCTTCATGAATATCAAGGTTTAATGCCATACTTCAAACATGTTGTTCATAAATGAGTATAGAAATCTCAGGTCACTTTGTCAAATAACACTGTGGAATAGACTCGGCTGTATTTTTAAACTGTGTTAATTTGTACATATAAAAGTATTTTAATGTGATACACATTTGAATAAGTCTCATGTACATGATAAAAATGTCAGACATCCATGCTGCACTCCTGTGTTCAGTGGTAGCCCCTATTTTCTTCTAGGTTAAAAGACCAAGTGTATTCATATACAAATACATTGGTATAAATGCATATATATGTACACAGAGGCATGAAAAGACAGACACACATACACAGTCTTTGTCCACAGTGAGAACATACTATATACACTGTTCAACAATCTGATTTCTGTACTTAAACGATATAACAAGTAGCATTCACTACAACACATTGCCAGCTGTTCAGAACTTAGGGAAAAATTAGTCACTACCTCCAAGTAGAGAGTTGTGATTAATGTCTGTAACACCAGGGAGAGTGAATGCAGGCATATATTTTAGAAGTTATTAAGGTTAAAGAAAAATCTGTGGCTCCGGGTAGAGAGCTTAACAGATGGATATATTTTGGGTTAAATTCCTGAGTTTTAAGTTGTTTATTGGTATTAGAATTGATAGAAGCTGTTTAAGTTTGTTTTAAGGAGAGTAAAGAGATTACCCGAATCATGTGGTGATTTTCATCTATGGTTTGGAACTTAGATAGGGAAAAATTAGTCACTACCTCCAAGTAGAGAGTTGTGATTAATGTCTGTAACACCAGGGAGAGTGAATGCAGGCATATATTATAGAAGTTATTAAGGTTAAATAAAAATCTGTGCTCCGGGTAGAGAGTTTGACAGATTGAGATATTTTGGGCTAAAGTCCTGGTTTGATGTGTTGCTTATTGATACTGGAATTGATAAAAGGTATTTGGTTTGTTTTATGAATTACCCCGCTATAGGCCATATGGCTCGTTGATGCCGGCTAGCAAGGGTTTGTGGTTACATTTGATATCTACCACCACAGGAAGCTCAGATTCTCTTAATGTGGGCTCCGCCGGAATTTTGGGTTAATTTCCTGATATCACAGAGTACAAAAGCCTATCAGACTCATTGTTTAGCTTACTTCCTTTTTAAAAAATTGTTTAGTCTTCATGATGGGTGTGACTTTGAGTTTTAGGGTTATATTATTACTCTGGGAGAGAGTGCAAGATACAAGCTTTTCTGGTTTCAGACTAAGGAACACAGTATTTTGGGAGAAAGACTTTGTCTTTGTGTTTTTTTTTAAAAATGTGATTAGGCTCTGGAAACCTCACAGAGTCATACTGATCAGATTTGATAGAGGTAGACCGACTGGAAAATATATTCAGGAGAATCAAACAAAAAGATATCTCGATTCTAAACTTTTGTCTTGAGAGTTGTATTTTACAGAGTGTGCCTACTTGGATTCCTGGTCTCAAGGACTTTCAGCTGGGTCTAGTCAGGACACATCCTGCTACAGCATTTGCTTCATTCTTCCTTCCCCCTACCCCTAAGGATATCTCAACGCCCATGTACAGCTTGAAGAAGTTATGGAGGAGTCGTCGCCCCAATTCCCTGGACTTTGGGGGGCTGAAAGTGGTTATTCTAAAATTGTTTTTATGAGGAATTTAAAATTGGTTGTAATTTAACAGGGAGGAATTAGCTAGATTGAATTGTACAGTCATAATCTCATTTGGTAACTAAGTTTAAAAGTACAAGGTTTAGAGCCAGTCCTTCTATTGTTGTCATTACAAACTTCTGAGTTGATTACACCTGTGAGTTAAGATTCAAATAGCAAAGTCATGGCTCTGAGTTTGTGAGAGTGCTTTCAAGATAAAATTTAGGATATGGGGACAACAGTCCAGATTGTCTTATATAGATAGATGATTTTCAAAAACGTCAGAAATCCACAAAATTTGAGATTTAAAGTTATTTATCTTTTGTTGAGACATATCTGCTCCTAACAGTTACCCTTTGGTGGATTTAATGAAGATTGTGAACATCTCTACTCCCCAGTGAGGCAATACTTTGTGGCTAGGCATCCACTAGACAAATCTGCATGTTTCATCTGCAGACTAATACTTGAAAGACCCACCCCATGAGTCTTAACTCAGAGCTGCAACAGCCTTGAACGAGCCCAGGCACGCCCAGATACCTAGGGCCGAGTCACCGTTAAAACTAACAGACCATAAAAGGAAAGGAATACAGAACAGAGTAGGAGTACCGGATCTGGCAGGAAGGGATAAGCCCCTAGCCCCCGACATTCAGGACATCCCAGCCTGCACGTACTCTTTTACCATGTTACAACCTCATTCGAATATGATTCAAACCTGCCAATGTGTGTAGCTATACCTTATTACCTCATCATGTGAAATAACCAATCATATGTGAACATGTCTATATGCCTCGTTTAAATCCACCAGTCCCTGTAACTATGCATCTGCTTCTGTACGCCCGCTTCTGCTTCCCCAAACCCTATAAAAAGCCCATGCTGGAGCTGCTGGTCGTGCAAGTCCTCCGAAGAGACTGTGTGCCCGCAGGTACCTGTGTTTTCCAATAAACCCTCTTGCTGATTGCATCCGAGTGGCCTCGGCTCGGTCATTGGGCGCTTGGGGTCTCCTCCTGAGGGAAAGGTCCTCTCCGGAGGTCTTTCATTTTGGGGGCTCGCCCAGGACCTGGAGATCCTCCGCCCAGAGATTACCGACCACCCACCGGGAGGTAAGCCGGCCGGCATCTGTCGTGTCTTGCCCTGTCTTGTCTTGTCTTGTCCTGTGCTCGTGTTCAGTTCGTCTCAGTTTTGGACTCAGATCTGGGTTTTGGTCGGAGGAGAAGGCCCAGGGCCTTCGGTGTCTCAGGGTTCAGGACCCTCAGCGCCTCCATTTGGGCGGGTCAGAGAAGGAGCTGACGAGCTCGGACTTCTCCCCCCGCAGCCCTGGAAGACGTTCCAAGGGTGTCTGGAGCCCGGTTCTTTGGGGCTCAGCCCGTATCGGAGGGATACGTGGTTTTGGTTGGAGGAGAGGGTCCAGGACCCTCGGCACCTACATCTGACTCTTTGTTTTGGGTTTTACGTTGAAGCCGCGCGGCGCGTCTGTCTGTTATTTGTCTGATCGTTGGATTTGTCTGTCTAATTTGTGCCCTAATTTTCTTCGAAGCTACCATGGGACAATCGCTAACGACCCCCTTGAGTCTCACTCTAGACCATTGGAAGGACATCCGAGACCGAGCACGTGATCAGTCGGTCGAGATCAAGAAAGGAAAATGGCAGACCCTCTGCACGTCTGAGTGGCCCACTTACGATGTGGGATGGCCGGTGAACGGCACTTTTAACAAGACCACTATTTTGCAGGTTAAGGACCTGATTTTCCGCCAGAAGCCGTATGGACACCCTGACCAGGTGCCCTACATTGTCACCTGGGAGAGCTTGGCATTTAGCCCTCCTCCTTGGGCAGAACCCTTTGTGGACCCGAATTGGCTTCCTGTTTCCCCTAAACCTGTTTCCCCGAGCCTACCTGACCCTTTGGTTGCTTCTTCCTCTCTCTATCCTGCTCTAACTAAGGAAGAGTCTCCCAAAGTCCCTCCCCCGAAACCTGTCCTCCCAGAGGACCCAAATTACCCCCTTATAGATCTCCTGTTGGAAGAACCTCCTCCGTACCCTGTGCCTACAGCCCCGCCCAGAGAAGAGGAAGTGGAGCCGCCTGCTAGTCCGAGACAGGAGGCGGCCCCTTCCTCTGTGGCTGGAAGACTGCGGGGACGACGCGAGGTGGCGCCAGACTCCACCTCCCAGGCCTTTCCGCTTAGACAAGGGGCTGGCGGCCAGACGCAATACTGGCCGTTCTCAGCGGAAACAACATAACCCCCCCTTTTCTAAGGATCCGGTGGCTCTCACCGACCTGATAGAATCTGTCTTGCTTACCCATCAGCCCACTTGGGATGATATACAGCAACTTTTACAGGCCCTCCTGACCTCTGAGGAGAAGCAGAGAGTGCTCTTAGAGGCCAGGAAACATGTTTTGGGGGACAATGGACGCCCCACCTTGCTCCCGGAAGAGATCGATGACGCATTCCCACTTACGAGACCTGATTGGGATTTCACCACGGCTGAAGGTAGGAGACCCCTACGCCTTTATCGCCAGTTGCTCCTAGCGGGTCTCCGAGGGGCGGCACGATGCCCCACCAATTTGGCTCAGGTGAAACAAGTGGTACAAGAGGCTGCGGAGACTCCCTCAGCCTTCGTAGAGAGACTTAAAGAAGCTTATCCCATGTATACCCCTTATGATCCAGATGATCCAGGACAAATGACAAATGTCTCCATGTCCTTCATCTGGCAGGCAGCACCAGATATCAGGGCCAAGCTACAGAGACTAGAAAATTTACAAGGGTATACATTGCAGGATTTACTTAAGGAGGCAGAAAGAATTTATAACAAGAGAGAGACACAAGAAGAAAAGGAAGATAGAGTACGTAGAGAAAAGGATGAGAGAGACCGTAAAAGAAGCAGAGAGTTGAGTTGAATCTTGGCCGCCGTAGTTCAGGGTCAAGAGAAACAGGGGAGAGAGGGTGGGAGTTCGAAAGGGGCCAAAGCTAGATAAGGATCAATGTGCTTATTGCAAAGAAAGAGGACACTGGGCCAGAGATTGCCCTAAGAAACCCAGCGGGCTCCGAAGACCCCGCCCACAGACCTCCCTCTTGGCCCTAGATGAAGATTAGGGAGGTCAGGGCCAGGAGCCCCCCCCTGAGCCCAGGATAACTCTTGAAGTTGGGGGGCAGCCAGTCACCTTTCTGGTGGACACAGGAGCCCAGCACTCAGTCCTCACCCAGGCCCCTGGACAACTCAGCGACCGGACGGCCTGGGTACAAGGAGCCACTGGCAGCAAGAGATACTGTTGGACTACAGATCGACGGGTTCAGCTGGCTACTGGTAAGGTGACCCATTCCTTCTTACATGTTCCGGACTGCCCATAGCCTCTGCTGGGCCGTGACTTGCTTACCAAATTAAAAGCTCAGATCCATTTTGAAGAAGGAGGGACCGGGCCCCGCGGTACTCCTCTTCAGATTTTAACCCTTCAGTTAGAAGATGAATATAGATTATATGAACCAGAACAGGACAAGCCAAAATCTCTAGAAATAGACTCTTGGGTCACGAAATTCCCACTGGTCTGGGCGGAGACTGGCGGGATGGGGTTGGCGCTCCAACAGCCTTCCCTAATTATCCAGTTAAAGGCCACCGCGACTCCTGTCTCCATTAAACAGTACCCCATGTCATGGGAAGCCTATCAGGGCATAAAGCCACATATCAGGAGGCTCTTAGACCAAGGCATCCTAGTCCCTTGCCGGTCACCCTGGAATACGCCTCTGCTACCTGTTAAGAAGCCCGGCACTGGAGACTATAGGCCGGTACAAGATTTGAGAGAGGTCAACAAAAGAGTAGAAGATATTCATCCAACTGTCGCAAACACTTATAACCTACTCAGCACCCTGCCTCCCACCCATACTTGGTATACGGTCTTAGATCTGAAGGATGCTTTCTTCTGCCTCTGGCTGAGCCCAGAAAGCCAGCCCTTATTTGCTTTTGAGTGGAAAGACTCTGAAATGGGGCTTTCGGGACAGTTGACTTGGACAAGGTTACCACAGGGTTTCAAAAACAGCCCAATGCTCTTTGATGAGGCCTTACACCGGGACTTGGCTGACTTTCGAGTCTAGCACCCCACTCTTATACTACTTCAGTTTGTTGATGACCTTCTTCTAGAGGCCACTTCTGAGACAGCATGCCACCAGGGAACAGAATCCCTCTTGCAGACTTTGGGGCGATTGGGCTATCGAGCTTCTGCCAGAAAGGCTCAAATTTGCCAGACCCAGGTTACTTATTTAGGCTATCAACTAAGGGACGGACAGCAATGGCTGACTCCGGCTAGGAAACAGACCGTGGCCAACATCCCAGCCCCAAGAAATGGCCGACAGCTACGGGAATTCCTAGGAACGGCGGGATTCTGCCGCCTCTGGATTCCTGGGTTTGCCGAGATGGCAGCCCCCTTGTACCCTCTCACTAAACAGGGGTGCTCTTCCAGTGGGGGCAGAACAACAGGAGGCATTTGATAACATTAAATGGGCCTTGCTGTCCTCCCCTGCCTTGGGTCTCCCAGACATCACCAAGCCTTTTGAACTATTTGTGGATGAGAAGCAAGGGTATGCTAAGGGGGTCCTAACACAAAGACTGGGACCCTGGAAGCGCCCGGTAGCCTACCTGTCTAAGAAATTAGACCCTGTGGCCTCCGATTGGCCACCATGCCTGAGAATGGTGGCAGCCATTGCCGTCCTAACTAAAGATGCTGGGAAGTTGACATTGGGGCAGCCCCTCACCATCCTGGCACCCCATGCAGTGGAGGCTTTGATAAAACAGCCCCCTGACCGCTGGCTCTCTAATTCCCGCATGACCCACTACCAAGCCTTGCTACTGGATGTGGAACGGGTCCAGTTTGGGCCCGTGGTCGCTCTCAACCCAGCCACTCTGCTTCCTTTGCCAGAGGAGGCAGAACAGCACGACTGTCTGCAGATCCTTGCAGAAGTACATGGAACCAGACCAGACCTATCGGACCGACCTCTCCATGGTCGACCATACGTGGTACACCGATGGTAGCAGCTACTTGGTGAATGGGGAATGGAAAGCTGGAGCCTCGGTCACTACAGAGGACAAAGTGATCTAGGCAAGCGCCTTGCCTGTTGGTACCTCCGCACAGTGGGCTGAACTCATTGCCTTAACCCAGGCGCTCAAAATGGCAGAAGGTAAGAGGCTGAATGTATATACAGACAGCCGCTACACCTTTGCTACGGCACACATCCATGGAGAGATCTACCGGAGAAGAGGGCTGCTCACATCTGAGGGTAAGGACATTAAGAAAAAGACTGAAATTCTGGCCCTCCTGGCAGCTCTGTTCCTACCAAAAAGACTGAGCATTATACATTGCCCAGGGCATCAGAAGGGACACAGCCCCGAGGCACGGGGAAATCGGCTAGCTGACATCTCAGCGCGTGAGGCCGCCATGGGCACCCAAGTTCTGTCCTTAAAAGACCAAGATCAACCCACGTCTCCACAGCCGGAACAGACCGGTTGGCTCTACACCACGGAGGACACAAAGCTCCTACAGAAAATGGGGGCCGTTTGGTACCCACAACTAAAACGGTGGGTCTACACAGGGAAAACAGTTATGCCTACGAAGATGACCTTTGAATTAATCTCCTACCTACATAAATTAACACACCTGGGACTCAAGAAGATGAAGACCCTCTTAAGACGAGAAGAGATTGACACCTACCTCCTGGGACGAGATCAGGCCTTGTGGGAGGTGACTGAAAGCTGCAGGGCCTGTGCTCAGGTAAACCCAGGAAAAGCTAAAATTGGACAAGGAGTCCGTCCCCGAGGACATCGGCCTGGTACCCACTGGGAAATTGACTTCACTGAAATCAAGCCTGGTATGTACGGACACAAATACCTCTTAGTGTTCATAGATACCTTCTCCGGATGGGTAGAGGCTTTCCCCACGAAACATGAAACGGCCAAGGTGGTGACCAAGAAGCTCCTCGAAGAAATCTTCCCCAGGTATGGAATGCCCCAAGTATTGGGGTCAGATAACGGGCCCGCTTTCGTCTCCCAGGTAAGTCAGTTGGTGGCCAAGTTATTGGGGATTGATTGGAAGTTACATTGTGCTTATAGACCCCAAAGTTCAGGACAGGTAGAGCGCATGAATAGAACAATTAAGGAGACTTTATCTAAATTAACGCTTGCAACTGGCTCAAAGGATTGGGTGTCCCTACTACCCCTAGTCCTATACCGGGCCCGGAATACACCGGGCTCCCATGGCCTGACTCCCTTTGAAATAGTATACGGGATCCCACCCCCATTTATCAATTTCTTTGATTCAAATAATGCTGAATTCGCTAATAGCCCTTCCTTGGCAGCACATCTTCAGGCCCTACAAATCGTGCAGAGAGACATCTGGAAACTTCTAGCCGCGGCTTACCAAGACAGGCTTGAACAACCGATGGTGCCGCACCCGTTCCAGATCGGAGACACCATGTGGGTGCGCAGACATCAGACCAAGAATCTCGAGCCTCGGTGGAAAGGACCCTATACAGTTCTCCTGACTACCCCGACAGCCTTGAAGGTAGACGGAATTGCGGATTGGATCCACGCGTCTCACGCCAAGGCAGCCCGACCTGAGGAAACGGCAGATCACAACATCGCGCCCCAGACATGGAAGGCTCAACGCACTCAAAACCCCCTAAAGCTAAGATTTTCACGTTGTTGCTCTTAACTGTCTTATGGACTAGGGGTGGGGCGAGTCTGGGGGCTAGCCCCCACCTGGTATATAATATGTCCTGGATAATAACTAATTTAGAGACGGGCTGATCTCAAGTCCTAGCTAATGGTAAGCATGCTGAAGGAACCTGGTGGCCCCCTTTGACTTTCGACCTTTGTCAACTGGCTAAGGACTCCTGGGAGCATACTGAGCGGACTCCCCACAACTCATACCCACCCTGCAGACACTCTGATTGGTATACTTGTCCCGGAGGTAAGAGGACACGGGAGTGCGGAGGTCCTGAGACCTTCTACTGCGCTAAGTGGGGGTGTGAGACTTACACTCAAGGATGGTGGGGGACCAAGAAGGGGGACTTAGTGGCCTTCTCCCCTGAGACTCCAGGAGAATCTCAAATTATAATAGAATTCACAGATCAAGGTAAAAACACAGACTGGAAGGTGGGGCGTAGGTGGGGGATACGGTTGTATACCCCTGGCCAAACTAACCCAGGACTCCTGTTCTCCCTCCAACTGGTGAGAGAACGGGTCAGACAAGAGATTGGTCCAAACCCAGTCCTCATGGATCAAAAGCCCCCTTCCCGACCAGCACCGGCACTGCCCCCGGTCGGACCCCCACTATGGCTAAACACCACTCAGAACTCGGGGATATCTTGACAACTCCCTCCCGACTAGGGACCCTTCCCACCGGCCCCTCGGCTGCTAGGGCAGGAGACTGGCTAATCAACTTAGTGACCGGGGCATACTTGGCACTCAATTATTCAGAACCTGACAAAACCCAAGAATGCTGGCTGTGCCTGGTCTCTAGCCTGCCCTATTATGAGGGTGTGGCAGTCATGGGGAATTATACTAATCAGACCACGGCCCCGGCCAGCTGCACAACCCTCCCTAGCCATAGGCTGACGTTGCCGGAAGTCTCAGGACAGGGACTCTGTATAGGGACCATACCCCCCACTCACCAGGTCCTCTGCGCTATCACCAAGAGGATCCCCACTGGAAGCTACTACCTAGCAGCTCCTACAGGCACCTATTGGGCCTGTAACACCGGATTGACACCTTGTATCTCTGCCGCAATCCTCCGCAGATCCTCCGACTACTGTGTACTGGTAGAAATTTGGCCTAAGGTCACCTACCATGGGCCCGAGTACATATACTCACATTTTGAGGGGCTGACTCGATTCAGGCGAGAACCCATCACCATGACCCTAGCTCTACTCTTAGGAGGAATCACCTTAGGAGGAATGGCTGCAGGTATAGGGATGGGGACCACCGCCCTCATCAAGACGGGTCACTTTCGTCAGCTACAAGCGGCCATGAATGCAGATCTAAAAGCTATCGAGGAATCCGTGAGTGCATTAGAAAAGTCCTTAACATCTTTGTCTGAAGTAGTTTTACAAAATAGGAGAGGGCTAGACATGCTGTTCCTTCGAGAAGGAGGGCTATGTGCTGCTCTAAAAGAAGAATGTTGTTTCTATGCAGACCATACAGGATTAGTGAGAGATAACATGGCTAAGCTCCGAGAACGCTTGGCCCAGAGACAGAAGCTGTTTGATTCCCAACAAGGCTGGTTCGAGGGGTGGTTTAACCGATCCCCTTGGTTTGCTACCCTGGTGTCCACCTTGATGGGACCCTTAATCATCCTCCTCCTAATCCTCCTCTTTGGCCCCTGCATTCTAAACAGATTGATGCAGTTCATAAAGAACAGACTCTCAGTCATTCAGACGCTTGTTCTCACCCAACAACACCAGAGGGTAAGACAACAGGAAGAGATTCCTTAGAATTCGATTTGAATAAAGGATTTTACTCAAGTCTAAAAGAAAATGGGGGAAAATGAAAGACCCACCCCATGAGTCTTAACTCAGAGCTGCAACAGCCTTGAACGAGCCCAGGCACGCCCAGATACCTAGGGCCGAGTCACCGTTAAAACTAACAGACCATAAAAGGAAAGGAATACAGAACAGACTAGGAGTGCCGTATCTGGCAGGAAGGGATAAGCCCCTAGCTCTGGACATTCAGGACATCCCAGCCTGCACGTACTCTTTTACCATGTTACAACCTCATTCGAATATGATTCAAACCTGCCAATGTGTGTAGCTATACCTTATTACCTCATCATGTGAAATAACCAATCATATGTGAACATGTCTATATGCCTCGTTTAAATCCACCAATCCCCGTAACTATGCATCTGCTTCTGTACGCCCGCTTCTGCTTCCCCAAACCCTATAAAAGCCCCATGCTGGAGCTGCTGGGCGCGCAAGTCCTCCGAAGAGACTGTGTGCCCGCAGGTACCTGTGTTTTCCAATAAACCCTCTTGCTGATTGCATCCGAGTGGCCTCGGCTTGGTCATTGGGCGCTTGGTGTCTCCTCCTCAGGGAAAGGTCCTCTCCGGAGGTCTTTCATACTGTCCAGAAAAGGACAAATTATGCAGTATAGTTGACTGATAAACTCTGCCAAAACAGGGTGATCAGCCCTTCAAAATCTGCATTTCAAGAGTCTGTCAGTTGATTTTGGGCCAGAAGGCTGAAGTCTTGCACTCACATGTTGCTAACAGGGGACTGTGCTAGTGGAGATTTGTCTCTACAACCTCTCAGTTCTGGAAGCTGTGTTAGGCTTCCTTTGTGTATAGATATTTGGTCATTCCCAGATTTCTGACGGGGTTGAAGACGTTAAATAGCCTATCAGGCTGTTTAACTCTAAATATACATATTTTATTGGATAGTTATCAGGTAGTATACAAGCTAGCCAAGATATAGATTTTAAGCCTTTCTTAAGCTGGAATGGAATGGAATGTTCTGTTTAACTGATATAGTGATGGACTGGGTGTTGAGTATATCAAATGCTTTATAAATTGTAGAATGGTAATTGTACTCAATATATAAGTGAAAAGGCTTTTTAACTGGACAAAAAGGGTGAAATGTTGTGGTTTGCCCTGAAGTTACTGTATTTTGATGCTAATTCCACTGCCCCAAGGACAGCTGCCTAGTCAAGGACTCAGAACTCAGGTGACTTCACCAGAACCACCTCTCCATTGAATTTGTAAAGTACTGGTGAGGGGCAGGTCCAGGATAGAAGGAGGCCTGTCATTGGAGGAGAAGGAAGGATGGGCAGGAGAGAAGTTTGAAGGAAGAGGAGGAGACTGAGGGAGAGAGGAAGAGACAGGAGGGAGAGAGGGAGAGAAGCCATGGCAGGACAAGATGGCAGGTGATGTTAAGATTCTGCTCTGTGTATTTACAGGTTGTTATTAATGTTCTCAAGGGATGGATGGTACCGGGCTTTGTATGTTTAAGTGGGCAATTATATCTTACCAATTGGGTCAAAGATTGTTGTGTTGTGTGTTCTTTTATGTGAGGGTTTGAGTGTAAGAAAGTGTGTGGCTAGGATGTGTTTCTGCCAAGATACCTAGCAGATATCTTGGGGCACCGCGGCGCAGACATAACGGGGTAAAAGACATCCATACTTTTTTTATTTTTATATTTTTACAACATATTCATATACAAATATATCGGTATAAATGCATATATATGTACACAGAGGCATAAAAAGACAGACACACATACACAGTCTTTGTCCACAGTGAGAACATACTTTATACACTGTTCAACAATCTGATTTCTGTACTTAAACGATATAACAAGTAGCATTCACTACAACACATTCCCAGCTGTTTTCCACATTTTTTTCAACTCTTATTAACAATATCTAGACAAAACCCCTCAAAGTTTTCTATTGAAGTCTTTAATTCTAGCACTTGGGAGGCAGAGACAGGCACATCTCTGTGAGTTCAAGGCCAGCCCGGTCTACATAAAAAGTTCAAGGTCAGCCTGGTCTACATAACAAGTTCCTGGCTAGCCAGGTCTATATGGTAAGATTCTGTCTCAAACAAAACAAAACAAAAAACCTCCCCAAAGTTTTCTATTAATTCAGAAGCTAACGAAGACATTAACAAAGAAAGCTAGGCGATACCAGAGGGTACCCTCACCTGTATTTTACACAGGCCCTAAGTATGCAGTAAGCATAAATGCAAATTAAATACTAATTGTGGTGGCTAAGCACACGCCTAAAAAGTTCATGAATTATTGTATTTTACTGTTTGTTGCTCTAATTAACATTTTCACAAATCAGCGTGTGTGTGTGTGTGTGTGTGTGTGTGTGTGTGTGTGTGTGTGTGTGTTAACACAAGTACCGTTTTTCAGGAGCACTGTACCCTGTCTTTAAAAGTTTTTCCCTCTGACCTATGGCTTGTAAATTAAGCAAGTCTGGTTGGCCAGGTAGTCTCAGGGATTCTCCTGTCTCAACTTTCCCAATTATGAGGTTGCAAGAGCACAGCAGCACATCTAGATTTTGACGTGGGTCCTAGGGATGGGATTCATATACTGCTTAACAAGCTTTTACTGATTACGCTATCTCCTCATCTCCTTGTTCACAATTTTAAGAGTTTCCTATTTTAATCTAAATATGGAGACAATTTGTAACAAGTGTAAAAACACAGTATTTCCTGTAAAGGTTTAGGATGAAGTTTAAACTTTATTACCATCTAATGATCTCATGTAAAGATTCATACTCTTAAAAAAGACTCTAACATCATCAAACTGAGACCATCTTGAAGGAATCATCTGAGGTAAGAGTTTTAAACATTTAAAGAGAGAAACATAGGTAAGAGTTAATAGCCACTCCAGTTTATGTGGAGAAAATCAGAGCATCTGAATGGATGTCTGGAATTCTCACTTTTATGGAGGGCATTTAGGAGATCCTGGTTTGGGGTAAACTATGGTGGCACACATCTTTAATCCCAGCATTCATGAGGCAGAGCTCCAGACCAGTCAGGGCTACATAATAGAAATTCATGTTAGAGAGAGAGAGAGGGAGAGAGAGGAGAGAGAGAGAGAAAGAGAGAGACAGAGAGAGAGAGAGAGAGCTGCAGAGATGCCGAGACAAAAAGAGATACAGAAAGAACAGAAAGAGGAAAACAGAGACACAGTGAGACAGAGAAACAGACACACACACACACACACACACACACACATACACACACACTCAGAGACAGAGAGAGAGAGAGAGAGAGAGACTCTCGTGAGAGAGAGAGAGAGAATGTTTGGTGGAAATCTGTATAGTATAGAAGGGAGAGTCCAGAAAAGCTGAACTGGAGCCGCTCTTTCACCCAGGGACTCAAGACTCGCACCCTGGGATAGAGAGAATGAGCAGGACTCTCTGGGCAGCAGGACTCTCCGTCTTCTGATACCCAGTGATGATGGGGGAAGACAGGGACAAATTTCCTTCTTAAAAGGAAGTGATCAAGACTTACACCTGTTCTCTTGACATGTAAGATTACAACAATCTTTGCCCCTGTGTACACATGTTCATCTGGATGTGTGCACATATCCACATGCCCATGCATGTGCATGCCAGTTTGTCATCAAGCCATTCCTGGACTGTTTTCTTCATCTTAGGTTTGCAACAAGGTTTCTCACCAAACAGCTCACCAGTTGGCTAGACACGCTGGCCAACAAGTCCCAGCTCCGGTCTCCACCGCCTTGGTGCCAGATTACAGGTGTGCACCTCCAGGCACAGCTTCTTACATGGAGGTTGAAGAGCTGAACTCAGGGTCATGCTCATGAGGCCAGTACTTTACAAACTGAGCCATCTCTCTAGCCCCATAACCAACTTCCTACAGGGATGGATGGAGCTGTCACAATGGGTATCCACTCCCCCAAAAGACAGAAAGTATGAAAAGACAACTTCACTATGAAGGTTTTGTGAATCACAGTCCTACTACGTGACAAGATCATACCAGGGCACTAATAATTGATTAAGGTTGAAATAATTTTCTCTTCCTTTCTTGTTTTTTTTTCTTGTTTTTCAAGGCAGGGTTTCTTTGTATAGCCCTGGCTGTCCTGGAACTCACTCTGTAGACCAGGCTGGCCTCAAACTCACATAGATCTGTCTGCCTATACCTCCTAAGTGCCAAGATCAGAAGTGTGTGTATCCCCCTTCTCAGGAAAATAATTTTCTTAGTTTGAGACAGCAACTGGAACCTGAATTTTTTTTTTTTATTAAAGTATTTCTTATATACATTTTGAAAGTGTTATTCCCTTTCCGGGCAGGCAAACATCCCCTCCCCCTCCCCTTCCTTATGGGTGTTCCCCTCCCAATCCCCTCCCCCATTGCCGCCCTCCCCCACAGTCTAGTTCACTGGGGGTTCAGTAAGGGACCCAGGGCTTCCCTTCCACTGGTGCTCTTACTAGGATTTTCATTGCTACCTATGAGGTCAGAGTCCAGGGTCAGTCCATGTATAGTCTTTAGGTAGTGGCTTAGTCCCTGGAAGCTCTGATTGCTTGGCATTGTTGTACATATGGGGTCTCGAGCCCCTTCAGGCTCTTCCAGTTCTTTCTCTGATTCCTTCAACGGGGGTCCTATTTTCAGTTCAGTGGTTTGCTGCTGGCATTCGCCTCTGTATTTGCTGTATTCTGGCTGTGTCTCTCAGGAGCGATCTACATCCGACTCCTGTCGGTCTGCACTTCTTTGCCATTTCATCCATCCTGTCCAATTGGGTGGTTGTAGCCATTATGCATGGGCCACTAGAGGGCAGACTCGAATGGGTGACTCCCTCAGTCCCTGATTTTTAATCTTTTCCTCTCTCTTCCCTGCCAAGGGTATTCTTGTTCCCCTTTTAAAGAAGGAGTGAAGCATTCACATTTTGATCATCCGTCTTGAGTTTCATTTGTTCTAGGCATCTAGGGTAATTCAAGCATTTGGGCTAGTAGCCACTTATCAATGAGTGCATACCATGTATGTCTTTCTGTGATTGGGTTAGCTCACTCAGGATGATATTTTCCAGTTCCAAACATTTACCTATGAATTTCATAAAGTCATTGTTTTCGATAGCTGAGTAATATTCCATTGTGTAGAACATTTTCTGTATCCATTCCTCTGTTGAAGGGCATCTGGGTTCTTTCCAGCTTCTGGCTATTATAAATAAGGTTCATGAACATAGTGGAGCACGTGTCTTTTTTATATGTTGGGGCATCTTTTGGGTATATGCCCAAGAGAGGTATAGCTGGATCCTCAGGCAGTTCAATGTCAATTTTCTGAGGAACCTCCAGACTGATTTCCAGAATGGTTGTACCAGTCTGCAATCCCACCAACAATGGAGGAGTGTTCCTTTTCTCCGCATCCTGAAGGAGCCAGCATCTGCTGTCACCTGAGTTTTTGATCTTAGCCATTCTCACTGGTGTGAGGTGAAATCTCAGGGTTGTTTTGATTTCATTTCCCTGATGACAAAGATGTTGAACATTTCTTTAGGTGTTTCTCATGCCATTCGGCATTCCTCAGCTGTGAATTCTTTTTGTTTAGCTCTGAACCCCATTTTTAATAGGGTTATTTGTCTCCCTGAGCCAGGGTCTAACTTCTTGAGTTCTTTGTATATTTTGGATATAAGGCCTCTATCTGTTGTAGGATTGGTAAAATCTTTTCCCAATCTGTTGGTTGCCATTTTGCATGGCTCACTCCCGTGCAAGTGCAAAATGCTTATGAGTGACACATCTGTACCGCGAATCAGGGAATGTGGACTCGTTAACCCTCCTAAGTACTAGACTTAGAGATAAGACAAGCCGGATTCGTGTAGTGTCAGTGACAACTAAGAAAAACCAACAAATGGGACTTGACAAGAGGATCATAGAACACAGGACAAAAGCAGGGAGGGTTAAGGGAGCCTCTGACTAATAAGAATGAGACTTTCCATAGCTGAATTTCCTACAAGCCACTCCAATAAGAAGGTACGACAAAGACGTCGGAGATGTCCACCTAGAAGCTGCCAGTCTAGAAAAATTAGCTTGTATTTGCATACTGGGAGATCTTTTGGAAAGATGCAATAGAGACTAGAACACCAGGACGCATGACTTTAAGGGACCATCAGCAAAGTAAGGGAGCTGGTAACTCATCCATTTAAAGACACAGCAAGAACTTAAGGTTGACAGCCATTAACAAGGGCACTAGAGGGCAAGAAGGTTGACTAGAGAGTGATTGTATTAGTTACGTTCATATTGCTGTGATAAAACGCCATGACCGTGTCACCAGGGGGCAGATGGTTTCAGAGAGATACGTCTCTCTCTACAGTCATGACAGGGAGGCATGGCAGCAAGGGACCGTCACAGAGCAGGAAGCTGAAAGTCACATCTTGAGCTGTAAGTAGGAAACAGGCCATACCCCTGTGTGTGGCACACACACAGTTGGGCCAGGCCTAATGAAAACACCCACCAACTGGGTGATGTCTCAAATGCCTGAGACTATGGGGGGTATCTCATTCAAATCATCCCAGGGATTAAGGACAGATGGACACTTACAGAGCAGGGGTATGAGGAGTTTTGTAGTTAATGGAAGGAAACAAAATTATTAGGAGTGTCCACCATCTCCAGAGATGCAGAAAAGAGACTGATCTAAGAATGTCTAAACTTACTACGAGAAAATATGACAATTAGGGAACTGGTGTGCAGGGAGAGGACAGGGAAAATTGAGGATTCTTTTTTAAATATCGTGAAGAGGAACGAGATTGAACGTTGAAGAGTCTTCTGGAGGCTAAGTGATAGGTATACAGTAGGGAAGGGGCTAGGTGAGGGAGGTGACTTCAGGCTACTGAGCCCTGGATTTCAGCTTTCTCCCTACCACTGTCAGAATGGTGACTGACTATACTCTTGCTCCTTATGGAAGACCATGCCTCTCGGGCTACCCTGTAGCATGGCATTTGGAATTGCTGCACCTCCTCTATAAAGAGATTATGCATGCCTACCCCTGAGCCAGGCGGCCCGCTCTGACCATTTGAAAGTGAGCTAAGTGAGCCACATCCAAGCAGTGATTTAAGGAGTAATTAAGTGGTTCCATTCACCCATTCTTTTCTTCTCCATGAAATAAAAGCTTGTTGTGAGCTGCTCATGTGGACAGGTTTACAGGAGAAGGTGATATTAGAATCTCCAAGGTAAGAAAACATCTGTACTGTGAATTCCTTTTCTCCTGGGAGATTCTGGTGTTTTTTCTACTAGTTCCTGGTTAAGAGACAAAAACCGGGACTTTTTAATGGAAAAATATTTTTTTTCCATATTGGGATTAAATCTAGGTCCTTGAGAAATCACTCTCTATTCTGACTGTGTGCCATATGGAAATTTCAAATTACTTTTGATGAACTCCAAACTTACCACCAAGAAACTAAAGACTTACTTGCACTGGTTCCTGTTTTCTTGAGTCTGTGCAGACTACTTGGGCTGTTCTTATTCACCCTCCCTGAAGACCACCGCTCTTCTTCTCCATCCAACTTAGAGACTAAGCCTTGTTTGGGATCTTGAGTTCCTACAAATAAGAAATGGTAGACACTGAGGGTTGGACCAACCATTTCAGAAATCAAGCCCCAACTTTATTACTCCAGCGTCTTTCAAGGCTAGTGAACATATATGGCTTCTGATGTTTCAAAATAAGGATGCCCATGAACCTCAAGAAAGCACACCTTCCCTTTTGGAGTCAATGGCACAAGCATCATTCCTAGCACTTGTTGCTATTCTGTCTAAGCTCCACCCCCACAGCTAATTGGCAGCAGCCAGGTATGTTCTGCCTCACAGTTGCCTAGCAACAGCCATATATAGTACCTGACACTCTAAAAGGAGCTTCTTCCCCCCCACTTCCTCTTATTCCCTCTTACCCTTTCTTTCCCTCTTGCTCTTCGTTCTTCTCTGTTCTTGCCCCACCGCCCCCATGTGCCCATGACTGGGCCACCTTTCCTCCCTTCTTCTACTCTTCTCTCCTTAAACCTCGCCATGTGAAACCATGGTGTCTTAGTATTTTCTGTCCAGGCATGGGCCGAGATTCAAAACCCTAACAGTATTAAAAAGGGATCAAAACTCCCTGACCAACCACCACCACCACCACCACCAAAATAAAACAAAACAAAACAAGAAAACATCAAAGGGAAACATGAAGGACTTGAGGAAGAAGGGACAGCAGGGAACATGTTCTGGGTGGTGGGGAAGTGTCCTTACCCATCGAGGCTGGATTGCTGCAGTTCTCTAGCTTTGTATCCTTGTACACGTTTCTCTGCCCAGGTTCCAGCTGCTCCCATTCCTTCTGAGGAAAAGCCACAGACACATCCATGAACGTTACTGACTCCTATCATTCTTATTCAGTCCACAGAGAATTGGACAGTTCGACCGTATCAACCCTCACCTCTTCCCTCTCTTCTTCTTTACAAAGGGATTGGCTCTGTCTCTGGTGTTTAGAATTTCTTCCTTGGCTTTGAATGTTTCTACTATTTCACATCTCATTTCCACAAAGTGTTTGGTATCGAAGGGGGAAGGCTTTAGGTGAACTCCAGCTGCCATGTTGACCTGGGACTAGCGAGTTTGTCTGTACCTTTCTCTGGGTTGCGGTCCCTTGGCTTATGGCACCATTATCAGGCCATTTTCTATCTTCCACAGAGTCCTGGACTGGAACTGTTACCTAATTTTGTAAGTATTCTCAAGGATAGCTTAGCTTGTGAACAATTTGTTTTTTTGTCTCTTAAATTTTTGCCAAGACTAAAAGTGAAAAGCCAGGCACAGTGGTGCACGGATGCGGCTGAAGCCACTGAGGAGGCTTTGGTAAGAGAATGATATGGACCGTGGCAGGGGTGGGGGAGACAGAGAGACAGAGAGAGATTTCAGCAAAATTGGTTGGCTCTCTCAACAGCATTTTGCCATATTGTAGCAAACCACAGCAAGAACTTGATTCAGGATCCTGAGCTTGAACCAAATTTAATCTCTCGATCTAGGTACCAGAGGATGCTATGGGGTGCTGGGCAAACTTTTGTCTTTATCCATTGGGCCTCTAATGACCAGACCTCCCCCGACCCCTGGCATGTCCTGAACCATGTTGAGCAGCCATAGCCTTAGAAAGATGTGTCTCTCCTCAATCTGTTGGAAAAGATAGTCTATGGATGGAAGAATCTTGCAGCAAGTCTCATGTGTCTATGGTCCTTATAAAGCCTCTAAGGCAGGAGCCCTAGAGAGCATTCATCAGGTCTTGGGACTGCTCCAGAGGTGGTGAAATCCTGAGACTCAGCTTAGATTCTGGGACATGAGGAAGGATCTTGGGTACAGGACTCAGGAGGTCCCCTCATTCTCTCATGGGTTAGCCCTCTGGACACATAGACATACATTTAAGTGCAAGGGTAATCATTTATTGAACTGCAAGAGCAAGAAATTTGTGTGGAATGATCATGGGTGGGGCAAAGAGAAATTTAAGAAAGCTTTTAATTCTCAATGTGTTGTCCTGGGTAACTAGGGAAGATGCTGGAGAGACCGGGATTGCACTTTTCTGTGAAACAGGATGGAAATCAGATCGCAGAATTTGTCTCAGGATGCTCCATGGACAGGAAATGGTGATGCTGGAGTCCTGGTGAGAAGTCTCCACTCAGCACTGAGTAATCCAGGAAGAAAGAATACAGGAACCCATTAAGCACTTCTTGGATTGACTTCTGGACAGAGAGGCACTCTTGTATAGAACAAAGGATGAAGAAATAGATCTCTGCAATCTAATCAACATTATTTGCCAGAAAACAGGGATTAAAGGCATAGAATAAATGACTCTTTCCTCATGGATGGCATATGAAAAATGAAGTAACGAAAGGTCTGAGGCTTGTTTCCACAACCTTTGGCATAAGAAGCTCTGAAGAATGGTCATTGCCTTGAGGAATAATGGTGAAAGCCTTGGCCACTTTTAAAGACTTTCATACATTATCTGAGTGAAGTCTTGGGAAATGGGAAAGAGGGGTCAAAGGAGTCTGCTCTCCAGACTGGAGGAGAAGTGGAGAACATGCAACTCCACTTCCAGGTAAGAAGCCAAGGTTGTACGGAGTTCAGATGAAAATCTTATTGTCCAGAGTGGGATGGAGTGGGACCACAGACTCTGAAGAGCAGTCATACTCACATCCTGCTACTCTCTGTTTCAAACTTTAACTCTTAATGACACTTAACACATCGCTGAGACCTTTTTACACAACCGTGCAGCAACTATGGAAAACTCACTCCCTTGTTTTCCTGCCTAAGTGCTTGGGTCACTTTACTTTAGAGCTCAAAATAGGACCAGATAGTCACAAATCCTCATAATTCAAAGCCATTTTTTAAGCTCTCCTCAAAGACTCCTTATCAAATTATTCTTATAATAATTTGGGGCACAATACTAACGCTTTTGGAAGGGTCTGGTTCATGCCCACCCCCTCCTTGCTCTCACTGGAGATTGCCCACCTGGAGGCTCAGGCCTTTCTTCAACCTCGGGCCTGGAGACAGCGATCTGCAGGGTGAGAACAAGAACGTGTTTAGGTACCAGGTCCACGTTATTCCCCGAAGAGGAAATGAGGTGCCTCTCCAGCTTTCAACAAATGGCTGATAGCCAATCCCCCAGGTTCATTTCTTCTATGATATAATATTCAGGATGAGAAAAATAAGTGAATCCTGACTTACCAGTCTTGGTTAGGTCAATGATATTGTCCCTAGTGATTCCATGCGCCTCACATAGTTTTGCAAACTTTTCCTTGATGTCTGAACTCAGATCCTTTGTTCTGCCTGTGAAAAGAGCAGCAGTGAGTGTAGCAGCTGTGTCCTAGGCATTGACCACAGAACTAAATGAGGGGACAGGGGCTCCCAAATAAGGGTGAGAAAATGGCTGGTGACATGGTTGACAGGTGTGCGTCCAATCTATCCTGAATGTGGCACCCACGGAATGGCATTCTGGCACACGGAGCGATTTCAGAGTGTGCCCATCACTGTGCTTGAGGCAGGGTGCAGGTGAACATCGTCGACCTTCAGGAAGTGAGAAAGAGGCGGACCAAGCTGGGAAGACCATACTAAAGCTAGAGTTTCCTTCCTCTTTTCCCACCCCAAGATCAGTGTCCATGTGGAAATACTTTACCGTAGAGCACCATCAGCTGGAAGGTTTCCCCGTTCTTGACATTAACGAGATGAAACATGACATATCTGTCATAGTCTGTCTTAAGTATAGTAAATGTATTCTCTCCATCATCTGTGGAGGAAATGGGACACAGCTCAGAAATTCTCTGGTCTGCAAGAAATTATGTAAACCCTTTACCTGTTCTACCCCAAACATGAAAATCATTAAAATACATATCCTGGAAGAGATGGGGGCGGGGATGTCTGCTGCTTCCCATCTGTAGCTTTCTGGACTTGATGAAGTAACTTCTAAGGAAGGGGCCCTGGGACGACGCCCACTAGAGAACACTTAGCCACAGCAGCGACTCACTCTCTCTCATCCTCTCTGAGGCTCACCTGCCTCCCTCAGCACCTTCATGTGACATGTCTGTCTTTCATAATTCTGCCGCCTCACATGGCTACATCCTGAGCAATGTGCACCGGTGCTAGCTACCGGGCAGTATCAGATTCCACCTCACCATACTTATCCCCCTTGCCTGCCACAGGGTGCTAGCTATTAGATGGCCCCCGTGTCCCTGGCTAAATCAACCATGTCAGGAAGTGCTTGAGATTCTACAAGGGGTTGTGGTGAGTTCGCTAGTAGAAAGTTTGACTGGGAGGTGCAAGTTCCTGAGTTCAATCCCCAGCAACACACACACACACACACACACACACACACACACACACACACACACACACACGATAAAGGTAGTAGGGTTTACTAAATTCCTTGTGGATAGATATATAGACATTCTATATACTTACACTCAACAAAATATTCGCCATCCTTTGCCGTTTTGTAGGCAACCAAATATAATTCCCTGCACACTCCATTTTCCCTGTAAAACAGAGCAAGCTGGTGCTTAGGGGATTTTTGATCTGGCTGGCTTCTTCACCCTCTACTCTATAGGTATCTCCAGTTTCTGATTCCATTTACCTTTTGAATATTTTTGCAAAATTAGCAAAATGGCTTTTTTTAAAAGGTTATTTCGTTTCTGTCCGATACTTTAGTAATCACGAATTTGCTCTTATTTCTTCTTCCTCAGCTAAGAGCAGACACCTCACTTACTTAATACGGAACTTGAAGCCTAAGGAATTCTCCAAGACATGGATGTGCTGCATAAAAACTCTCATGCTGCCGTTCTCTTCTATCTTTTCTCTTTTGTTAGAGGCCACGACAATAGAAAACCAATCCCCATTGAGCTGTAATGGATAAGAAAATGCTTTAGGGAGAAGGTGGCAGGGATACCGCATGGACGTGTTTCTTCTTGAATTTGCTTGATAGAGTTGTCACAATACCTAACATTCTGCCCCTGCCTCTCAGTGAGAGCAGAGGTCCCCAAACGTTGTTAGATCTGAAGAGCATACAACTGGTCTTACTTCAAGGTCTGAAGCCATTCGTTTGTCTAATAGAACAGGCCACTGTACCCATCCCCTCAGAGGACCCGCTTGGCTTCAAGAGTTCTCCAAAGCACTCTCTGAGTCAGAAGTTACTATTCGCTGAGCCTACCTTGTCCACATCGAGGTTCCCTCTCGCAGAACTAGCTTCTTCTGCATGGCCACAGACCAGGGTCAGGCCCAGCCACAGCAGCAGCAGCAACAGCTTCATGTTGGTAGGGAATAGAATTGCCTCTCTTTCGGGACAATCTCTCTGCTGATGACGCCCACACTCCACTTCCAGCACTTTGGTCATCTTTATACTCTCTCTGGGTTCGAGTGTTTTTTTTTTCCTCCTCATATGGGCCTCTTTCCCTCAGGATTTGTGGAATGTTTTCTCATTTTTTGATGTGAAGTCAAGGATTGTTCCTGCCCTTTTCAAACTTGGCAATCTCATCTCCTATGGATTCACTTTATCACTCATACATTTTACAAAACATATTCCCAAGAAAAGCATTGGATGTTCTAGAGGGCCATCTGGAACCAGATGCAAGTTTGGATATGACTTGGAATCAGAAAGCCAGTATGGAGTGGGTGGGTACTGAAGTGGAAGGTCAAGCATGGAGAGAATCTTTGCTTCAAGACTTGAGTGGAGTGTGGAAGAAGCTGAATTACTTGGGTTTTCTTTGAAAAGATTCATTCACATTTCATGTGTATGAGCATTGGTTTTGCATGTGTACCATGCACACATCTGGGGCCAAGGAAGTCAGAAGGAGGTCAAAAGAAGGAGTCAGATTCTTTGAAACCTGTTCTTGCTGAGGACCCAGGTTCAATTCCTAGCACTCACATGGCATCTCACAACTGACTCTAACTCCAGTCACAGGAAACAAACCTCTTTTGGCCCCTGTGATCTCCTGTACACATGTGGTACATATGAACTCACTCATTCAGGCACATATGCATAAAAATAATAAATCTTAATTTAAAAAGATTATCAGGAATGGTCTTCCGAAGCTAAGCTGACACCCCCCACCCCCACCCCACCCCAAAAGCTTGACCTCAGAATGCAAACTGCTAACTTAGTAAGGTAAACTGCTTCAGCTGTTTACATCAGAGAACGTTGGACTTTAACTGACTGGACATAATCTCATCATTAAAGAAAAGCAAAGGTATTGTTCAAAGTCATATTTGCTGATGGAGGTCCAAGTAGAAATGATGTCAAGAGCTTTCTTACAAAGAAACACAGTTATAATGGTAACATATTTTGTATCCGTATAAATTTTATTTACCCTGGAACTAGAAATAAAATTAAAATAGTGTTTGATGTGGGGAAATAAAGAATTCAAGAAGGAGGCAAGTCCTCGATAGGTTTTATTTCCACTTTGCCTCAGGTCTCTATAGTATGTACTATTTATTTTCATCTTTCCATAGTGGTAGCTAAGACTCAGAAAGATCAAGTGCAATGCCCACCTCGTCCAGCAAGGAAGATGCAACACTGTTGGATTCTTCTCAACAGCCTTTATTGCAGGAACACCTCATTCTTGATACGGGGACCCCGAGCAACAAAGGCACCAGCCTTATATACAAAACAGGCTATGGCTATATACTTGTCCTCTAGGGATTGGTGGATCATGAAATACCTCATTAGCATGAATATCACTCCAGCCTGATAGCTTGCCGGAGAAATGCCAGGACATGTGCTTTGTGGGTGTTAACCACCAACGACCACCAGATGTCAGCGCAATCTTTTATGTATATGTGCCTCTCCCTACAACTCCTCTTTTGTATTATGAAAAAAAAAGAAGCCATTAGATGGAGGTAGTGGTCTGAGAGAGATCAGACATGTCTCACAGAGTTCCCAACTCGGCTATGGCGGGCCACTCTTGCAGTTAGGACTGCACCCCAATGGCAATAAATGAACTTATGCTGTAACACACCGTTCTGGGCTATATGTGCATTTTTATTGGGGAGAAACTGGGCAGAGGAGCATTTGACCAGGGTCAAACAGGGTGTAGCCACCTCTGTCTATGACTGGTCTAGATCAGGGTGTCACGTCAATATTGTCATTGCTCCTGTCTTAGGTCGTTCCTCTCGGCTGCTCGGCCATTCCCGTCACTGGGTTACCCTATCGCCACCGGGCCCCTGTCTTAGGTTGGTCCGAGCCCGAGGAAAGTTGCCCGTCTCTGGATACAATGAGTTCACATGACAGTGACAAAATACGATCTAGGGCGAACTCTTAATTTTTCAAAGAGGCCAGCCATATGTTGGGAGAAGCACGACTTTCAATGGCGACCATAGCCTGGTAAACAATCGCTTTGTGTCTGGCATGTTCTCGTTGTAAATGGCAGAAGAGCCATAGACATACTCCACATCCCAAAAGGACAGTGGCCCCCCAGGCAAACATGCCAGCCCATTCTTTAAAAAAGGAGGAAGCATTGGTAATCCATGAGGTGAAATCTCCAAACATGATAGGTTCCAATCTAGTGTTGTTAAGGACAGCAATCTGCATCAGCAATTGTCTCGATAGTTGCTCCACTTTCATGAACCAGTTTCCTTTCAGATAATTCAAGATTTCTTTGCTCTCTCGAGAATACTGAGAAAAATTAGCTTGCAAAGGAGTAATGCATAAACCTCTAAGGGAGGAAACGCAGGACAGCTGTGTCATATGATATAGTGCTTCAATTTGTTCTTGAATTAAATCCATTCGTTGATTAGCTAATAGAAAGCCAGATGTCAAGTGGGCATTAAATTCTTCTTGTATCTCTAATGCCACTGCGATTCTTTCCACAATCTGATTGATAGTCTCAGCCGTCTGTACTTGATTAGTCATAGCAATCGCGGCTGTTGTTGCTGCAGCGGCTGATAGTACAATGGCTGAAATTATAGCTGCTGTAATACCAAAATCCCTTTTGGTTCTTAGTAAATGAAGTATGGGAAAAATATCTGGGTTGGCCTCTACTGGGATTGGCACAAAGGAGGCAATCTTGACCATCACTGCAGTATCATTGGTGCCATCCCAGCATTCAGCTAAATAGCAGACTACATCAGAGTTGTTACAATTTAAAGCATCATCGCTTACATTAGTGCTTATCAGAAAGAAGAAAGGTGGTCTAACACATACTGAAGCTCCAACGGCAGTATCATTTGCTAAAAGGCCATTAATCTTTACATTTACTAAATTGGCTTTGTTATTTGTTCTAGTGGCTGAAATATTATACAATGTAAAGTCTTCACCTAATAATCGGGCAAAAGGAATTAGAGATTTGTTTGCTCCCTGCTCATTTGATAATACCCATTGATACCAAGGCCAAAAATTACACTTGCCAGACTTATTTTCCCGCCCGATCATACTGTACATTGCCAAGAGGAGGGGAAAATTCCAATCCCGGTAGGAATTGTTTTGCTCTATGGAATGTACTCTGACATGGGGTAAAATTAGGTGGAAACGCTTGATATGGGGGCAAGTAGGTAGGACTCTACGACAGGTAGAGTCATCCAGTGTGTGATTGCCTTGCCCCGGGCGTGATGGAAAACTACAATTATGCATCATAATCAAAGTTGTAATGTTCAACTCAGCAGAATTATTGATTGATGTGTCTCCACTGCCTGAAGAGGCTCCTTGGGTAACTTGACTCAAAGCAGCCAGGATGGTCCCAGTGCCCATAGCACTATTGCTCATAGGATCCAACCAATTAGCCAATGTTGTCCTTCACAGCCATATACAAGACTGGGAGGAATTTTTAAGAGTGAAACATAATGTATGCAACAAAGAAAGATTAGTGGCAGTATACCGTTGGGGCAATTCTCCATTAGGCACTATACAGGGAACATCACGCAAACAGGAGGTGGAGAAGAAGGTTGGCAAAACAGTAGAATTGCTATGAACTGGCATAAGTACTGGCCAGGATCTGGCAATAGCCCACAGAGTGAGTGAATCAACCTGGATTACCATTCCCAGCAATAATAGAGTGCATAGTTCCATTGTCAGGAGTAGCAGGAGGCAGTTTGCGAGTCAAAGGCTCAGGCACCCAAATTGGATTGTCTTGATTCTGTGGAAAAACACAAACAGCTCCCCTAGATCTCGAAATTACGGGATCTGGGCCACGCCATTCATCAGTTAAGACATCCTTCCACTTTACTTCTGCATTACTCATAAGTGTAGTGCGGCCATGTGCGTCCAAGATTAAAAAGTTCAAAGTAAAAAGCGCTAATGACAACTGTTCTCTTGGTGTTTTGCCTTAGGCAATTCCCCCTTTTTGTTTTTGTATAAGGTCTTTTTTTTTTTAGAATAACAATTATTTATTAGTTTGTGTGTTTAAATTTTATTTGTTCTTATTTTATGTTTTTGAAGTGCACTGCATGAGTCTCTACTGCCTAGGGAAGCCAAAAGAAGATGTTGAATTCCTTGGAACAGGAGGTATTTTTAAGCCACTAATGGGCGCTGGGAACTGGATCTGGGTCTTCTTCAAGAGCATCCAGCATTCTTTTTTTTTTTTTATTAACTTGAGTATTTCTTATATACATTTTGAAAGTGTTATTCCTTTCTCAGTTTCCAGGCAAACATCCTCCTCCCCCCTCCCCTTCTTTATGGGTATTCCCCTCCCCATCCTCCCCCCCTTGCCACCCTCCCCCCAACAATCTAGTTCACTGGGGGTTCAGTCTTAGCAGGACCCAGGGCTTCCCCTTCCACTGGTGCTCTTACTAGGATATTCATTGCTACCTATGAGTTCAGAGTCCAGGGTCAGTCCATGTATAGTCTTTAGGTAGTGGCTTAGTCCCTGGAAGCTCTGGTTGCTTGGCATTGCTGTACATATGGGGTCTCGATCCCCTTCAAGCTCTTCCAGTTCTTTCTCTGATTCCTTCAACGGGGGGTCCTATTCTCAAATCAGTGGTTT
>NC_046157.1:366979-494144 GCF_011064425.1 Rattus rattus
AAAAGAAAGACATTGAGGCTGACTTGAGTTTTTAAAATTCAAAGCACACATCCAAGTGACACACTTCCTCCAACAAGGCCACCTCCCAACCTCTCCCAAGTAGTGCCAATTCCTGATTAGCAAACATAAAAAAAGTCCCCTGTAAGGGCCATCCTCATTCAGACCATCACATTGACCAAATCTCTACATTAATTTTAAATTTAGATCACTAATTGACATAGAGAACATATTGTATTTATTTTTACTACAACAAGGAAGATAATTTTATGAATTAATTAAGCCTAAATACAAATTTATTTGTAGCTATTAGTCACCCTTCAGAATCACTCTGGGTGTTCCTTTTCCAGTTGTACTATTTATGTCAATGGGTCAATTCCCTGAGAATAAATTATAAAAGACAGCTGTATAGCCCCAACTGACATTAGGCTACATATTTATAACAGACATCTTCAAGGACTTAAGTTTAATTACATATGTGATGCCAAAGATACATCTGTATTCCTACAATAAGTGGGTACAATTAAAGAAATGCCTTTGGCACAAACCTAAGAAGACTGTGCAGAATTGAAGATAAAACTCTATTTCTAGCTATACTGGACTTCACTTAAGTCATGTTACTTTTTATAACTTTCCTGAACCATTAGTCTATGGATACACGATCCCTAGCACTGAGCCCATTAATTGAGAAATTTGCTTTTCTAAATAGATTTCAATGATTCTAAATTCCATGCCATGCATCTACTCAAGATTTAAATTAACTTTATGCTTCCTTCTAAGTGTTTAACTACTGTTGCCAGTTCTGAGATCAAATTAGTAAAATCAGCTTCTTAGAAATGCTAGATTTGCCTGCACGATCTGATGCTTCCAATGAGGTATGATTGACCACTGAAACCTGGGAAGAGCAACTTTATCTCAGAGCTCACAGCACTTGCTCCAGGTTATAGCCTAGCCAATAGCAACATGCCTGGAGCTAAGAAAAATTGTTTAAAAGCTTGTGAAAGAGAAGAGGGACACAGCAATGAAGGAAAGGCCCACAGGAGGCCATTGCTTAGTTGAAAAATGTAATAGTTTAGTAGAAACTAGTAGAAACTAAAATGACTAGTAGGAAAAAGTCTAGAGAGAGTTACACAAACAAAAAGAAACAAACCTTTATGCCATAATGCCACTGTCTGACCAGGAAAACAGCTACCTATTCCTCTGCAATGCACAAAAATGCCAGCACAGCCTTCCTTCCCTCAGTACAGTTTCCCAAGCTCTTTGACTGTTTCCCTCCCTTTTTGTTTTTCTCTTTCACCCCCTTGTCTTCCTAGTACAGTGTTTATAGGACCAGGAAGACTTCTTTTAATAGGAGAAATCTGGCCCTGCAGTTAGATTTCTTGTACTCACAATGTTTTCATTTGTTACATTTTAAGCCTAACTTAGCCCTTTTCTTCCAAAACTACATTTGTATAGCAAAGGCTTAGCAGGCAACATGGGCAGACATGTCTCCAAGTTCTTTGCCACAAAAATGTGAATTGTTTTCTTCTGCATACAGGGATTTTGAGTTATTGAAGAATTTCAGATTTTTATAAACATTTACATTTTGGGATTTAACTGGGATCTGGGCTCATATGAACTCTTTTCAAGTTCTTGAAATATTCACACTCTAGCTAAAATAGAAAGGTACCAGAATTGGAGACAAGGACCTAGAAGAAGGAAACAAATTTGAACTTCTTAAGAAATAATCATGTACTATCCCAGATCTCAAGCAGTATTACAGAGCAATAGTGATAAAAACTGCATGGTACTGGTACAGAGACAGACAGATAGACCAATGGACAGAATTGAAGAGAAATGAACCCACACCCTATGGGCACTTGATTTTTTTTGACAAAGGCCAAAACCATCCAATGGAAAAAAATGGCATTTTCAGCAAATGGTGCTGGTTCAACTGGAGGTCAACATGTAGAAAATGCAGATCGATCCATGCTTATCACCTGTACATATTTCCAAGTGGATCAGGACCTCCACATCAAACCAGATACACTCAAACTAATAGAAGAAAAAACTAGGGAAGCATTTGGAACACATGGGCACTGGAAAAATTTCCTGAACAAAACACCCATGGCTTATCTAAGATCAAGAATGGGGATCTCAAAACTGCAAAGGTAAAAAAGGACACTGTGGTTAGGACAAAACGGAAACCAACAGATAGGAAAAGATCTTTTACCAATCCTCAACAACAGATAGAGGGCTTATATCCAAAATATACAAAGAACTGAAGAACATGGGACAAAAGGGGCAAATAACCCTATTAAAAAAATGGGGTTCAGAGCTAAACAGAATTCACAGCTGAGGAATGCCAATGGCTGAAACACCTAAAGAAATGTTCAACATCGTTAGTCATAAGAAATGCAAATCAAAACAACCTGAGATTTCACCTCACACCAGTGAGAATAGCTAAAGATCAAAAAACTCAGGTGACAGCAAATGCTGGCGAGGATGTGGAGAAAGGGGGAACATTCCTCCATTGTTGGTGGGGTTGCAGACTGCTACAACCATTCTGGAAATCAGTCTGGAGGTTCCTCAGAAAATTGGACATTGAACTGCCTGAGGATCCAGCTATACCTCTCTTGAATATACAAAGATGCCCCAACATATAAAAAAGACACGTGCTCCACTATGTTCATCGCAGCCTTATTTATAATGCCAGAAGCTGGAAAGAACCCAGATGCCCTTCAACAGAGGAATGGATACAGAAAATGTGGTACATCTACACAATGGAATATTACTCAGCTATCAAAAACAACGAGTTTATGAAATTCGTAGGCAAATGTTGAACTGGAAAATATCATCCTGAGTGAGCTAACCTAATCACAGAAAAACATACATGGTATGTACTCATTGATAAGTGGCTATTAGCCCAAATGCTTGAATTACCCTAGATGCCTAGAACAAATGAAACTCAAGACGGATGATCAAAATATGAATGCAGATCGCTCATGAGAGACACAGCCAGAATACAGCAAATACAGAGGCGTATGCCAGCAGGAAACCACTGAACTGAGAACAGGATCCCTGTTGAAGGAATCAGAGAAAGAACTGGAAGAGCTTGAAGGAGCTCGAGACCCCATATGTACAGCAATGCCAACCAACCAGAGCTTCCAGGGACTAAGCCACTACCCAAAGACTATACATGGACTGACCCTGGACTCTGACCTCGTAGGTTGCAATGAATATCCTAGTAAGAGCACCAGTGGAAGGGGAAGCCCTGGGTCCTGCTAAGACTGAACCCCTAGTGAACTAGACTGTTGGGAGAGGGAACAGCAATGGGGGAGGGGGTGGGGGGGAACACCAATAAGGAAGGGGGGAGGGGATGTTTGCCCGAAAGGAAAGGGAATAACCTTGAAATGTATATAAAAATATCAAGTTAATAATAAAAAAAAAAAAAAAAGAAATAATCATGTAAGCTCAAGAAGTTGGAAGACCAAAGAATGGATGCCCCAGTCCTTCTTAAAAAGGAGAACAAAATATTTACAAGAGAAAATACAGAGACAAAGTATGAAGCAGAGACAGAGGTTATCCAGAGATGGCCCCACCCAGGGATCCATCCCATATACTGTCACCAAACCCAGGCAATACTGTGGATGCCAAGAAATGCATGCTGACAAAAGCCTCTTATAGCTGTCTCCTGAGAGGCTCTGTGAGCACCTGACAAATACAGAGGCAGGTGCTCACAGCCAGTCATTGAACAGAGAACAAGGTCCCTAATGGAGGAGTTAGAGAAAGGATGAAGGGGCTAAAGGGGTTTTTAACGCCATAGGAAGAACAACAATATCAAATGACAAAACACCCCAGGGCTTCAAGGGACTAAACCACCAACCAAAGAATATACATAGAGCGACCCACGGCTGCAGCCACATATGTAGTAGAGGATGGCCTTATTGGGCATCAGTGGGAAGAGAGGCCCTGGGTCCTGTGAAGGCTCAATGCCACCATGTAGGGGAAAGCCAGTGCAGTGAGATGGGAGGGAGTGGGTGGGTGGGGGAACACGCTCACAGAGACAGGGGAGCGGGGAAGGCATAGGGGGACTCCAGAGGGGAAATCAGGAAAGGGGATAACATTTGAAATATAAATAAAGAAAATATCCAATAAAAAAAGAAATAATCATGTAATTATCATGAAAGGCAAAGAACTGAAAATAAACATGTAAGAAGGTCCCAAATAACCTACTTGTTTCACATAATATCTAGGGGATGCATAATATGTAGAAGGAAGGACACCATGTCTTCTGTATACCTAGCAACCACCTGGAAGAACTGATCGTTTTAGCAACCATCAGAACAGCACCAGATGCCTTAGCCCCAGAAACCTTTCCATGTCTAGCGACAGCTTTCTGTTCTTGTGGCAGGTGTAGACATGCAGATGCTGGAAAGGACCTGTGTTTCCCCAGGTAGACCTTCTAATCTGAGAGTTAATGATGACAGCAATTATACACCAGCCTTTCTACAATCAATGTCTGCTGGCCATAGGGCCACGTAAATTAAGCCATAGACCTGCACATTGGGATAATATTTCATTCTCTTTGTGAGTTTCAAAAATTTAAGAAACTTTATTCACAGATGCTCCAAAGCATAGACAAACATACTTGAAGGGAGTTTGGCCTAATGCTGCTTGCGTTATGTTAATTTTGGTCCCCCAAATTTCTTACATGAGTGTCTGCACATAAGACACTGAGAGACCTTGCTATCAGTTGGTTCCAATTGGTAAATAAAGATACCAGCAGCTAATGGTTGGGTAGAGCAGACTAAGGCAGGAATTTTAGGATTCCCAGGGCTTGGGACAGATAGGAGAGAAAAAAGGAGGCAGATTTGCCATGACTCAGAGGCAGAGACATCAGGTTTAGGAGCTATAGAAGAAAAACCATCCAAAATGTAGGTGGAAGAGTATAGTAGCTTTATGTGGGGAGCTGCTCAGAAGGTAACAGGGCAACAAAGATTAAACATAGAATTAGAAAATATTAAGCCAGGAGTACTGAGGTATGCCAGCTTCAGGGAGGATTAGAAGTGCCCAAGACATACCAAAATAAACTTGTGTGTATGCCTGCATGTGTGTGTGTGTGTGTGTGTGTGTGTGTGTGTGTGTGTGTGTGTGTGTGCTTCATTTGCAAATCCAGAGGGCTCTGGCAGGTGACTAGAAGCCCAACCAACTGGGAACAGAGAACAGTTTAACTAATTTACTGCTACACATACTAACATAACCGAAAGTATGTCTCTTAAAAAAGAGAATGCTGGAGTTTCTTACTATTAAGAATATCTTAAGTTGTATTTGTCAATAGATTATAAGGTACAACATATCATAAAAATGGTAATTATGTAAGTCTTGTTTTAACTTTGGAATTCAGAGAATATTTTCTTTTGCTGCCATCCCATCCTTTCCTTTCCATCTATCCTCTCACCAGATAATACATTTACAAGTCCTCTGAAGAATTACAGCCTCTGCAGCAGGGGACCACCACCCAGGTCACTCTTCAGTGCTGTTGGTTTTCATTCAGAGCACCTGCTGGATCCCTGTTACCATTTGTAACCTAAGATTAAGTCTAGCTTTCCCACACTCCCCATGTTGAAGAAGAGAGACTACCACAACTAATGGAATAACTAACACTTGGACTGAGCCATCTCAGTAGGACTGCAGGATTCCATGATGTGAGAAAACAGGAAAAGAGAGCATGGTTCACCTGGATCATGGGAGGGAAAGTGGACTATTCACCCAGGTAGTTGTCTAGAACACTGGCAAAATCCTTTAAGTGCCTGGATCTTTAAAAAATATATATACATATATATGTGTGTATACTTATATATAAAAATATATAAAATATATAAAATATATAAAAATATATACATATATATGTGTGTATATACATGTATATATGTGTGTGTATATATATGTATATGTATATATACATGTATATATATAATGTGTGTGTGTATGTATTAGCCATTTTGATAAAGATGTTCATATGGTGTTTGTACACTAGCTTTCAGCAGTGCTGTATGAATTACAGGATTAGATCAATCAGAATATTGTGGAAGCAACTAAGATCATAGACAGTGAATGAAACTGAAAGCTATTTGATTGCTGCTCATTTCATCACTGCAACTGCAATTTCAGGTTTAGACAGCAAGGTGACTCTGATTCCAGACCTACAATACAGGAGAAAGCCTTGTGTATGTCATCAAGTCTTTACCTATACATGTGTCTAGCCAGGCATCCACATCCATGTCTATTGGCCACTGTTTAAATATTGCTATGCATTCTGCTCTCCTGGGTACTAGAAATTATATCGGGGACCATTAATAACAACATTATGACACTGGGATAAGGAAAAGCAAGGTGCTCTTTTTTCATATGTAAAATTTTAAATGATTGATTTCATGAAGCAGAGACTAGAACAATTATTATTGGAAGCTAGGGACCAGGTAGAGAAAAGTATGCTAGTAGGTACAGAGAAGTGAGCAGAAGAGGTAAATCCTATTGCTCTATATACACTATGGAAACTGTGGAGCCTCTATCAACAATTATTGTTGATTATAATAATATAATATAGCATAATATAATAAAACATATAACCAACTATGTATTTCAAAATAGCTATTAGAGAGTATTTAGGTATTGCAAACCCAAGGAATGTCAAATACTTGAAGTGATGGCTCTACTAACATTAATTTGATTATAGAGCTATACACATATATGGGTAATGTACACATTACTATGGTATAAGTATAAACAATTACTCTGCTGATTAGAAATTTTCAAAAAACTTGAAAATGTTAATGAGAAGAGATAAAGAAAAAAATGAAAGAAAAGAAGCTCTTGAACAAGAGAAAGATTATGGAACTGACGTTTGTTCTCAAAACTAAAACATACTTACAATGAACAAGTCAGCCAGAAAGCAAGCACTGTGTCACTCTGGCAAGAATGTTCCCATAGAATACTTACATTATTGCCTGCCCAGAAGGGAAATCACAATTAGTTCCTGACTGACTGACAGAATTCACCTGACTTCCACCATGCCATTATTATTCAATATACAGCAGTTTTTTAGCCATTACAGAATCTAAGCTAGGCCTGGGTTTCAAAAGAAAATTCGCAAATCCAAGCTGGACCATGCATTCCTGTCCCAATTTACTTTCCTCCTTACTTTCTTCTACCAGAGACTCAGCTGTGACTGAAGTTCAGTTTTAACAATGACTTCTCTCAGAGATTTAAGTTAGTTTACTATACAAAACAGAAAAGCAAGTTCTTTCAAAATAGCATATCCTGAAATGAATGATAACTAGTAAGCACCCTTTTGATGAAGGCACAGTCTGCCTATGTGGGCTTAATAGGAAGATTTAGAAAGAAGCTTAACTTGTTATTGAATATAATGTCATGACTAACAACTAAAGAAAAATTATTTCTCAACTCTCCAACTACCACTTGATTTCTTAAGATGGTGAATGAACATGTGAGGATATTCTCAGCTCTCCCATAGACATATGTCAGGGTTATTGTGAACCTCAATTTTTCTTTGTTTTTTTTTAATTCAAAATGTCTATTCTCTACAGATTTATTAACCTCTCTTTTATACTTTATTAAGTATATTGACATGTTACCTTAAGCATCTGCCTTAAGAGTTAAAGATGCCTCTGGTAACACAGTAAATATTAGTCCAATAAAAGAGTAAATGACATTTTTTAGAGATATATGGAGATGTAAAGTAGGAAGGCCTGATGTATGTAAAAAGGAGGAGTGACTGGTGCTAGATGGAAACTGACCTGCAGTCTCCTGCAAAGTCCAGATGGGCAGATTGCACCACTTTGAGCTGGGAAAAAGTGAGCACTACCTCTCAAAGTCCTAGAAACAGAGGGGTCTGTTGTGCACACTGGCCTTCAGTTTGATGTCAACTAACACAGAACATTTTTTAATGTAAAATCCCTAATTGTTCCTATCAGGCAATGATGAAAAATGGGTTGTGTTATTTGTTGTTTCTGTTGTTGTTGTTGTTGTTGTTGTTAAAATTTTTCTTTGTTGGCCTAAGAGTTTGTATCTGATTAATTCTTGATATGATTAATTCAGGACCTCTCTATTCCTATGTTCACTATTTTTATGTAACCTTTTGTCAGAATGGTTTACCCTTTTTCTTTTCACCATTTGATTACAGATCAAAGATGGAATCTTCTTTCTAGAGCATAATGTCTGGGGAATAGTAACCTTGGTGAGATTCCCTTAAAGAGGTTTGATGGACCCTCAGGAGGCTGCTCATGTAAAATATTTGCCTTCCGTATATTATATTTTGATCTTTCCTGCATTTTTCTAAACCAACTGAAAGTCCAGTGGCATTGGGTCATTTGTTGTTGTGACTATAAGAACCATCTGAGGAAAAGTTGTTTCTATACCAGGGAACAGAGGTTGATACATTAGTGGTTGGTTCTCATTTAGTTTCCTAATAACCAAAGAACCTTGCTTAAGACTCCTCTCTTCTATTGCTGCAGATTCCAATAGGACCATGGGCAGAGAGAGGATCATGATACATGGGAAACCCAAGAGAGACTTTCATAGCAACAAAGACTAAAGCTTTATTGCCAGGCATACCCTGAGCTGTCAGGTTGCAGCATGGAATGTTTACAGCTATGTTTTAAGCCCCTGACAATGAGACGCTGCAATGGAAATGCTGCTAGACCTTTAACTATAGTGACACCACTGTAATACTTATAAGTACCTTATACTCTTTTCAAACACATGTGCTCATTACTTATGTCTCTGTTTCTGTCTTACTCCTGGGAAAAACTCTCTGTATAAACAAAACAGATTCATCTGATTATACTTCTAAACTGTAATTGTTCTCTATCTCCATCTGTCAGAAGAAAGCCAGCCTCAGGGCTCAGTGACAAAGCCCCACTATACAGTATCCAGTAGCACACAGGCTGCCCCTACTCTCTTCCCTGTCAGTATTAAGTGTGCATATCTTTTAGTGTTTGCTTCTAATTCTTTCTTTCAATTAGGGATGTGTGGGAAGACTGGCCAGCAGGTTGGAGACAAGCCATGAACCCAGTGACTGACAGATTCTGACCATCAGGCAATTTTTAAGTAAATGTGACCAGGCACCTAACATTGGTGAAAGGCCACTCAGGACTGCTGACAGCTTATCTGGTTCAATATAAGTAGGGAAATTGATTGCTTAATACTGATGAGGAATGACAAGAGTTTCTTAGGCCTTCTGTGCAAAACTCACAACAATTGTATGTCTGCACTGAACTCTTAACGAGATGCAGAGATGCTGAGCAATAGCTATGGCCTGCAGGTGAGAATGATACTATTCTCATGTTGACTTGGGCCATTTGACATCCATCTTCTGGACGGAATGCAGAACAAGGGGAAAAGGACTTCAATATTTTTCTAGGCTGGCTAAGGTCAGCTAAGTGCCCAACCTTCAGAATGTTGGTATAAACTTGTACAGCATGGTCTAAGACAATTGAAAGTGAAGACTTTGGGAGCAATTTTATTTCTAGATTCTAGACTCTTAAAGTCAATGGAGAACTGTACCACTGAGCCAACTCACCAAGGCTCTCTGCACTCCAGAAGCACGGGGTATTAACAAGACTAGCTTTGAGACAAAGTTCTGAATACAAACATACAATATGGGCACACAGCAAGATAACACACATCATGTCACAAGAACACCCACTCAAATCATCTCTTAAATATCAGATGGTAAATTCCAAGTGTTAATGAATCACATGATAAAGCCCAATGCTAATGGATCCCATGATAAGTCACAACTCTATAGAGCATGTGAGAACACAGAGTAATAATCTTGTTCAACAAACATTCTCCAAGGGAATTTTAGTTTCTGTACCTGTAGTAAAACACCATGACAAAAAGCTACTCAGGAAGGAAATCATTCATAGTTTACAGGCAATAGTCCATCACTGAGGGAAGCCAAGGCAGAGCTAAAATGATATTGTGGAAAACAGATGTTTACCACATCATGAGGAGGTTTGTTCCTCCTCATGACTTTTTCAGCTTGCTTATTTATATGCTCTAAAAGAATTTGCCCAAAAGTACTACTACCCACAGTGGGAAAGGCCCTCATGTATCAATCATTAATTGAAAAAAATGCCCCTCACAAGCATGCCCAGGGACTAATCTCAACTTCTCAATTGAGTCTCTTCCTTCTCATGTGTTATAGCTTGTGTCAAGTTAATAAAGCTAACAGTACACAGGTTAAGATATGCAGACAACTTAAATGCCACAAACACAAATGCAGTTCCCTAAAATTCTATCTCTAATGGAAAACAGAAGATTACAGTAATAACTTTGCATTTGATGTTATTGACAGGAAGCGAGATCTTGGGTATCATAAGCAGAGAAACAACACAGTGCACATTTTCTTTAAAGCCAAATAATACAGCTTTGAGAACTAGCCAGAAAGCAAACTTCTCCCAATATTGCAAGCATGTTCTAAGTCATCTGCAACCTCTGACAGTATACACTATAGGCAAGAAATATGGCCTGTGCCCTTCAAATCAATGAAGGAAAGTCACTGATGATAATTTAAGGATGATGAGACCAGTACTTAGAAGCACACCCATGGGTTCAGTTTTGAGTGCAAGTTATCAGCTGGAAGGTTGTCATACAACAGTGTCAGGAACCATGCTTCACTGAGTCTTCTGGGTAAGTATCTGCTTTGTGTGACTATATCATCTAAGTAAACTTCTTTAATATTAAACTAAGTTAGTTATAATTTTGTAGCAATTACCAGGATTGGTATATACAGTCTCCTAGTGAGAACAAAATGTGTCTTTGTCATTTCTAAGGAAAATTCATGATTCATAGATGTTCTTCTGAGACTTCTAAAGAAGACGTAATGTGAGAAGAAGACTTATCAGGATATTTGGGACCAAGATCATTGCAGAGAATCAGATGCATGCAAGGAATATAAATTTCCTCTAGGTACTTGAGCAAAGTTGTTAAACTACCGCCATCTTTCTGAAACTGTCTTAGACCCCAGCCAAGGGAATATGAACATCAACATATTTTGAGTGATACCTTCAGAGAAAACTATGTGGGGCCCATGGATACATGTGCCTACCCATCACTGCTAGTGGATGTTTGTGTGAACAGAGACCTTGCCATAAATGTAGGCTGTGTTTGCACTCTACCTGTCCTCAAAAATTCTCCCCATAATCCTGCCAAAGTCTAATTGAGTCCATTTTACAGACTGTATTTGAGTGATTGACTTTAAATAAATTTTTGAAAATGAAGAGCTAGTGGCATAATTTTACGGAAATATTTGGCAACCCATGAAGCATAACACAAATCACAAATTTTCTTTGAAAACTATTTTTCTCTATAATCTATCAGAATTTCCTATGATAGAAACAGTTGTAGGACTAAAGATTCAAAACTAGCATTGTAAAATAATATTAAGAAGTCCTTTTTGAGAGAAAGGCAACATCACAAAATAATCACCATTTCCCAGTTTAACACATTTGCAGTAAAGGACAGATGGAAGAAAGCAGAGTACCAATGTAAATATGAAGAGAAAAGTTTTCACATAACTTTCTTCCACAAAACATCACCACACATTTCATAATGTGTTCGGGAACTCTGCATCCAGCCAAATGAGAGGATAAGTACCTGTCTCTGGGGCTGAAAAACCATCTCTCCTGAGCAAAGAAGAGTTACACACTAAAGAATGTTATGAGAAATTCTGTCTGTTTTAAATGTGTTAGTATACAGTCCAAACACACAAAACATAACACTGTATCTGGGCTAAACAAATCGTTGAAGCAGTGACCAGGTTCCCTTGGAGATGGTGAAAAATCTTGACAACTATGTAGTCAGTTTTCTATGGCTGTGACAAAATTCCTAAGAACTATATATAAATGCCAAAGGGATTGTTTGACTTCCATTTAGGTTTCAATTCATAGTCACTTGACCAATTGCTTTTGGGCCTGCTATTTGGCAGCCCAATGTGATGGGAGCATTGTAATGGGAGGAGATGCTCACCTCACCTTGTGGGAGCCAGGTGATAAGAACAAGAAAAAAAAGGGCCAGAGAGCTAGTACCTCCTTTCAAAAGAGTAAGCACGATAACCTGACTTCCTTTCACTAGGACGTACATCATAAAGATCCTATGCCATCCAATGATGTCCTGGGCTAAGAGCATACATTGCCCTGTGGGACTCATTTCAGATTCATACCTCATTTCCTTCTGGTGCCATGAATATCATCTATGTTTCTTCTGGTGTCAACCTTTCTCTTCCAATTGCTGATTCACCTCATGTGCAGCACACTCTTCACCCTCAGTTTGTTTCACAGAAGTGTGGTAGCATGGGATGTACACATCACCTGCAAATATATTCTTCACTTTCAGATCGTTCCATGGAACTATGAGAGCATAGGCAGGTGGCAACTGCTATGTAACTCCTGAGAAAGAAACTTCTCTTCTTTTGTCCCCTAACCTGAAATTATTTTCTGGAGAACTATACAATGTTCCCCAAGGAAAGTAAACAGTTCCAACACAAGGGATGTCCATTAGGATGCAAATGTAAACCCTCTATGCTCCAATCCTCCCTTTAAAAATATGGTGCCCCTCATAGACAATTAATTTCATTAAAGCACCTTCTCTGATCCAATATCATATTCAAGAATCAGATTTCAGTTCTATGCTAAAGAGTATGCTAAAATTAATGTGAACTTCACACAAAATGCATCTCTCAGAAGCTATCATTTTGATAATGGAATGGAATTAAAGTCTGTTAATTTGCTTCCTATATCTACAATAAAACGAAACAAAACATCATGTGTGATCATTAACTTAAAATGAGAAATTGTTATTTGGCTCACAGGTTTAGAGGCTCCAGTCCATGGCCAACTCTGAGGGTGTATGGGATAAATCAAAGCAGCTGACCTCTTTGACAGAGAGAAGGAACAGGTAGAAGTTGTCCTTTTCAAGACACTACCTCAATGATCTAAAGACTATCCAGTGAGCCTCTTGAAATTTCTGTCATCTTCCCAACAACACTACCCTGGTGGCCATGACTTTAGCACATGTGCACTGGGGAACATTCAGCATATAAAATATAGCACAGTGATCCTTTAGTACTTATAATTTCCAGAACTCCATGAGGATACCAAACAACACAGACACTCAAGTCCCTAGTAGAAATAGAATTTTTAGATGACTTAAAAAACTATTGCAATGTAATAATTATATACTATGCTATTTAGAAAATAGTTGATATACTTTATTGTTTAGGGATATCATCTATTAGCATTCCTTCTAGGCTCTGCCCCACAGTTAAGTGGCAACAGCCAAGTAGGCCTGGCTTACTACAAAAGGGGCTGTTTGCCCCACCTCTCTGTTTTATTCTTTTATTCTCTCATTCTCTCTCTCTTCTCCCTCTGACTGATTTCTCTCTCTCTCCCCTCCCCTTCCCCCATTTCTCTCCACTGGTTTCTGAAATGCCTCTCCTCCTCCTCTTCCTCCTCCTCCTCCTCCTCCTCTTCCTCCTCCCTCCTCCTCTTCTTCTTCCTCTCTTTCTCTCTCTCTCTCTCTCTCTCTCCCCCTCTCTCTCTCTCTCTCTCTCTCTCTCTCTCTCCTTCTGATCTCCCCTTCCCATGCCTTAAATAAACTCTATTCCACATTATATAGGTCTTCTGGCTGGTATTTCAGAAGGAAGGGATACCTCAGCATGGGCCAGCCCACCACCCTACCCCTCCCACTGTTCTATTGTTGTAGTTGTTGTTGTTGTTGTTGTTGTTGTTGTTGTTGTTGTTGTTGTTCTTCTTCTTCTTCTTCTTCTTCTTCTTCTTCTTCTTCTTCTTCTTCTTCTTCTTCCTCCTCTCTCTCTCTCTCTCTCTCTCTCTCTCTCTCTCTCTCTGCCTCGCTCTCTCTCTCTCTAAAACACAACATCATCTGTACATACTCAGCAAGTTATAAGATTTTAAAATGCGATAGAATGAATCTTAGTTATAGAGCCTGTGACTAGGAGGGCTAACATTACTTAGAAATTTGATTATCTCCTTCAAGCCTGACTCACTTATTCTTACAACCAACAACAGAGGTAAGACTGTGTAAGTGGCATGTGACTGCACAAAAAATAGCCTGAAAACAACTCTCTTAAACAAATAAACAACTCAATGTTTGAACATTATTTGCCTAATCTTTGACACCATTAATCACATTCATAGTTTTTCTTTAAAAGCCTGCAGTGAAGAAGTAAAAATTGGGGGAAGGGAAGAAAAATAAACATGGAGTCAGTGAGATCTGAGACACACAGAGGATAAAAATCTACCTCACCTGCCAAAAAGAGCCACAGGAAGCTAGCAAGATGTGTCAACAGTGTTCTGAGACAGCCATGATGAGAGTCAAAGCAGGAATGAGTAAGCATTCAGAATTCAGACAGAAAATCTGGAAACCAGAATGAAGGTTCTTCCCTTCCTGCACATTTGTGTCTACTCTTTAAGGAAATAGAAAAAAATAGGAATCACCTATTTGAGTTGGGCCAAATGAAGAGATATGAATATATTAATATAGGCTTCTTGGATACTGTCATAAGATATGATGTATAATATTATATATATTTGCCTATAATTTAAATAGACTTAAAATAATGTATAATACAGGAAAACAAGGTTGAAGCTGGTTGGGTGTACTAGTCTACATCCCACAGTATCCCTTCAAACATGAATTGTATATTGTAGGAAGCAGCACAGCACAACCATCTGCAGCACAGCACAGCACAGCTGTCTGCAGCTGTCACAGAACAAAAGTCAATAAAAACTTTAGCTTTCTACCTGTACCTCCTAATCTTTTTTCCCTCAGTTCCAGATACCATGCTAGATCTTAAACAACTTCATCATCATCATTTCCCATTCACAAATAAAATGCTCTGTATTCAAAGAAATGTAAGTGTAAAGTTACAGGGCTGCACTAAGCCATCTTCCACCTTGTAGTATTGAAAGCAGGCTGGGTATCATTGTGTATCCTGTTCATGACATGGAACAGTAGTGATTTATAGTGGTTATGGAAGGAAAGACATGATCTCTTTCAAGTTATTTGTTATTTTTAATATTTTAATTAAAATAGAATTACACCACTTCCCCCTACTTCCAAGCCCTCTTTTATTATGTCTCAAATCCTTCTCATCCCTACTCTCAAGATGTTAAGGGGTTTTGTTTATTTGTTTTGGGGTTTCTGTTATATTTGTTACATATATATGTAGTGTGTGCACAACTATGTGCTAAATCTACTTTTGGTGTTTGCTTAAATATGGTTCCAAGGCTGGCTACTCTGCATTGCACAACCAATAAAGGAGCTCATCTTGGAAAAAGGCTAGTTCTTTGTTTTCCAGCAGTCAAAAACTACATGTAGCTCTTTGTCTAGAGGTAGGGCTCCAATATATCCCCTTCCGTGTTAACATCTCCATTGATAATTGATGTTGTTTCAGTTTTATTTTATGGGTTTTGTTGTTAGGAAAACTTCTGATTGCTTTCTGGCTAGGAATTCTCTTACTGGGTGTGAGAAGAATACGAGGCAGATGATCGAAGCCAGTTGGCTCACTGCATGTCTGATATAACAAATAGATTTTCACTTTAAGAGTAAACTTTGGCTAACTTGTGGATATCCTCATCTTACTCAAAGATGAGTCTGCTGGCTCAAAATAGTTCCAATGTTCTAACCCACTATTAAGAAAGAAGACAAGGAAGCAGCCATTCAAAGAGTGTAATATTACTCGATACTTGATGTAGATGCTCAGCCTGGCTTTTAAAAATTAATTCAGCCTCAAGTAGGTTGCCTGCTGTGTTAACTTGATATTCTTTTCACTGTGAGCAAGAACCATTGAGATTTATCCTCAGTTTGACCTTTTAGCTCACTGGAACTCTACCTTGTATATTTTCCTAGAAATACAAGTTGACATCATATGAAAGAAACAATGCAATGTAAAGATAATGCAAGGTCAAGTCGTTTTTTAAATAATTTGGATAAGGAAGTGCATCTCTCATTGCCAAGAGTATTTCCTGCTCTAGCACATTTATTAAACTCAGTAGGGTGAGTATTATAATGTTGTTCTAATACAAATTTAATTATTTCCCATAATGTTCCAGTGTGACTTGTCTATGGAAAACCATTTTTAAATTCTCACTAAATTGTCTGTATGTTGGCCAATGTCATGAACCCAGAAGTTTCAGACATATCACACATGTTCTTATCAAAAGACAACCATCTATTCTAGAAAAGACTCTTTTCCAATGGGCCTTTGATGCAAATTAAATGTAAACTCAAAGGAACCCAGCTGCTGGGGTACTACACAGATGCCCAAAGGGCCATCAATTTTTATAAAATATTGCTTTCAGTCTTTGGGATATGCACTGAAGTTCCTTTTCTCTGCCATTTCCACAAAAGTTAACAGCAACTATTAGATAACACAACTCTTGGTGAGTACAAATTGGCCTAAGAGAGACATTTTCAGTGTTGCACATGGAAAAAAGCTGAGCTTTCAGGTAAAGCTAACGTTTCAAGCTCAAGTTAAGCAAAAGATAAAAAGAAAAAAACTGAGAAAGATGTGGAAGAAATAACAGGAATGGGCACCTTATGACTGAGTAGGTATCTGCTCACTGTGGACAGAAAAACCATCTAGAAGTGTATATAGGAAGATAGACTTGTTTGAATATTGAATTTTGTATCCAATCACAAATTTTAAATGTAGCTTTAACTTCAGTAAAATACAATACAAAAGATAGAGCATTTGATAGCATACATATATACATTTTCAGCTAAGACTTCTTATCTCAGTTCTGGGAGTCAAGGAGGAATTCCTGAGCAATATCTGATTGTAGTTTCAAAGTACTACAATTATTCTTAGCAAGTTACTCTATCTTTAGCACCTTCAGTTTGGCGTGTAGGTCCTTTGATACAACTCTCAAGGTATCCAAGATAGTCTAGCCTTATTTGAAACATTTCCTGCTCTGAAACTGGAACTAGCCAGTCCACAAAACAACTTGTGATAGTTTCTCTAAGCAATGATGGCTATAGGTCACAGTCTAGAGGATAGAGAGTAAGAGATCAACACTATTAAAATGATAAAAGGACTCTCAGAGATTATCAGTGATACTCAGTTTCCAAAGCTATATACAGTTACATTAGTTAATGATACCATGCATAACAACACAAAGTATCCCTGCACCAAAATTCTGTGGGGGAGAGTGCTGAAAACCCAGAAGTTTGGTCAAACCTGAGACTACAGGACACGTCACCACTTCTGCCCACCTCTCCCACATCCCTGTTCCAACAGGAAACTGCATACTGCCTGGGAATACAGGAACATAGGAGTGTCAGCAGCAGGAACCTCCTCGGTCTGGCCTGTGTCCGGAACTGAACCGAACCAGTCACACGGCTCTCTGTACCCAAATCCCTTGGGGGAGAGAGCTAGACCCTGAGAAGGGCAGACACTCCTGAGAACTCAGAGAAGACTACTCTGCCCACATTCCTGACCGAAGAGGAAATTACCTAGTGCCATCTGGGACCCCTGGGCACAGGGACTTAGGAGCAGTCAGGAACAGGACCTTTCCAGTTTCTGCCTCGCCAAGAGCTGAAAGTCAGCTTCCAGGAGCACCTACACACCTGAGAGCAGAGGTAAGACCAACTTTTCTTCTCAAAGCGACTTGCCTGGTGGACTCAGGACACACAAAGGCAGAAGTCCTCTGGAAAAGGGCACATCTGGTTCCTGGTTTGTGCCCAGAACTGATCTGAACTGATCCAACAGCTCCCCACACCCAAAACCCACAGGGGAGAGAGCCTAACACCCAGAAGTTTGGACAATCCTGAGACCACAGGACAGCCCACCACTTCTGCACACCTCTCCCACATCCCTGGCCCAAGAAGAAACTGCATAGTGCCTCTGGATACAGAAATATAGGAGCAGGCAGGAGCAAGAACCTCCTGCATACAGCCTGCACCCTGAACTGAACTGAACTGGTCACATAGCTCTCTGTACCCAAATTCCTTGGGGGAGAGAGCTAGACCCTGAGAAGGGCGGACACTCCTGAGAACCCAGAGGAGAGTATTCTCTGCTCACAATTCCCGACAGAAGAGGAAATCACCTTATGCCATCTGTGGCATAAGGCCAGTCACCAGGAGTGCCTACACACATGAGAGCAGAGCTCTCTGTTCCCAGATCCAGCTGAAACAAAAGGTCTATAGGAGTGCTGACACACAGGCCTACATGAAGGTCAAGCCACTGTCAGAGACAGCAAAACAAGCTAATACCAGAGACAACATGATGGCTAGAGGCAAACACAGGAACATAAGCAACAGAAACCAAAAATACATGGCATCATCAAAGACCAGTTCTCCTACCAAAGCAAATACTGGATATCCAAACACACCAGAAAAGCAAGATTTAGATGTAAAATCACATTTTATGGTGATGATGATGAGGACTTTAAGAAGGAGATAAATAACTGCATTGAAGAAATACAGGACAACACAAGTAAACAAATAGGAACCCTTAAAGAGGAAACACAAAAATCCCTTAAAGAATTACAGGAAAACACAATGAAACAGGTGAAGAAATTGAACAAAACCATCCAGGATTTAAAAATGGAAATAGAAAAAATAAAGAAAGCACAAAGGGAGACAACACTAGTGATAGAAAACCTAGAAAAGAAATCAGGATCCATAGAGGCAAGCATCACAAACAGAATACAAGAAATAGCAGAAAAAAATCTCAGGGGCAGAAGATACCATAAAACATCAACACAACCAGCAAAGATAATGTAAAAGGCAAAAATCTCCTAGCACAAAACCTCCAGGAAATCCAGGACACAATGAGAAGATCAAACCTAAAGATAATAGGTACAGAAGAGACTGAGGACTCCCACCTTAAAGGGACAGTAAATATCAACAAAATTATAGAAGAAAACTTCCCTAACCTAAAGAAAGAGATATCCATAAACATATAAGAAGCATAGAGAACTAAAAATAGATTGGACCAGAAAGGAAATTTTTCCCATCACATAGTAGTCAAAACATCAAATGCACAAAACAAAGAAAGAATATTAAAAGTAGTAAGAGGAAAAAGGTCAAGTAAAATATGAAGGCAGACCTATCAGAATTATATCAGAGTTCTCACCAGAGACTATGAAAGCCAGAACATACTGGGCAGGTGTCATACAGACCCTAAGAGAACACAAATGCCAACCCAGGATACTATATCCAGCAAAACTCTCAATTAAAATAGATGGAGAGACCAAGATATTCTATGACAAAACCAAATTTACACAATATCTTTCTACAAATCCAGCCCTACAAAGATGGAAAACTCAAACACAAGGAGGGAAACTACATCCTAGGAAAAGCAAGAAAGTAATATTCTTGGAACAAACATAAAAGAAGAGAGACACTCAAACATAATTCAACCACTACCAACAAAAATAACAGGAAACAAAAGTCACTATTCCTTAATATCTCTTAACATCAATGAACTCAATTCCCCAATAAAAAGATATAGACTAACAGACTGGATACATAAAGAGGACCCAGAATTTTTCTGCATACAGGAAACACATCTCAGAGACAAAGACAGTTACTACCTCCAAGTAAAAGACTTGAAAACCATGTTTCAAGCAAATGGTCTGAGAAAACAAGCTGGAGTAGCGATTCTAATATCAAATAAAATCAACTTCTAACAAAAGATATCAAGAAACATAAGGGAGGTCACTTAATATTCATCAAAGCAAAAATCCACCAAGATGAACTCTCAGTCCTAAATATCTATGCACCAAATGCAAGGGCACCTACATTTATACAAGAAACCTTACTAAAGCTCAAAGCACACACAGCACCTCACACATAGTAGGAGGAGATTTCAACACCACACACTCATCAATGGACAGATCATAGAAACAGAAAGAAAACAAAAATATAGAGAAACTAACAGAAGTTATGAACCATGTTGATCTAACAGATATTTATAGAACACTTCATCCTAAAACAAAAGAATATACCTTCTTCTCAGCATTTCATGGTACCATCTCAAAAACTGAGCATATAATTGGTCACAAAACAGGCCTCAAGATATACAAGGACATTGAAATAATCCTATACATCTTGTGATATCATCAACGATTAGGTTTGGTCTTCAGTACCAACAAAAACGACAGAAATCCCACATATAAATGGAAGTTGAACAATACTATATTCAATGTTAACTTGGTCAAGGAAGAAATAAAGAAAGAAAATTAAAAACTTCTTAGAAATTAATTAAAGTGAAGGCACAACATACCCAAACATACGGGACAAAATGAAAGCAGTGCTAAGAGGAGAACCAATAGCTTCAGGTAACTGCAAAAAGAAACAGGAGTGTGTGTGTGTGTGTGTGTGTGTGTGTGTGTGTGTGTGTGTGTGTGTATGTATAATTTTTTTTTCAGAAAACCAGCATAGCTTCTTGGAAGAAGATAAACATCTTTGTTGAAGTTGTAATGGCATTGTACTGGAAGGTGACATTTTTTAAAATTTTTTATTAGACGACGGCGCCTGCGCTACCAGTGTGTGAATATCGGGCATAGGTCTGCAGGATTGAAAGAAAACACGTACATGGGTCACCCATTTTCAGAGAGTACCATCAAGGCTTTACTGACATCTCCTTGTATAAAGTCTGTGTGGTGGAAAGTCCCAGGCCCAATCAGGGGCATAAACAACTTCTTAACAACAACAAGCTAGAAGGCTCAGTGGGGAGGAAGGGTGCCATGGAAAATCCCAGCCCCAAATCAGGGGCTAAGAGCAGCTGCCAAGGGTGTAAACAACTTTTTGCTATAGCAGGCTAAAAGGCTCAGTGAGGGGGGAGGGAGACACCCCAAGGTAGGGCCCAACAATTCCCCCTCTTTTATTTTTTTAAGTAGTGCCTGTCTTAGGATCAATCTGGGGGTTCCAAAACTCTTTCCCATCTCTGAAAACCCTGCCAGCCTCAGGGTTTCTGTCTTAGGCGAGTATGGTCCCAGAAGGTTGCCTGTCTTTGGCTAACTACTTGTTGTAAAAACTGAGCCTAATTTGAGCTGATGGATTATTCCCGGCCAATGGTTTGGTTTCAGCCTGAGACTGGATCTGTTGGTACTTTAAAACAGTCCAAGGGCAGCTGCTAAGAGTGGGCAATCAAGATAAGCATTTAAGTCCCCAACAGCCTTATTGCTATTAAGGACCTTAACAGGGGTTATACACATAGAAAGATAAAAGGTAGAAAAAGATATAACATCGGTTTCCCAATAGAGAGCAGTTTGTTGGTTTAGATTAAGAATGATCAACTAAATCTGAATTTTAACGCTATTCCGTACAGTTAATGTCATGGCAACTTCTCCAGAATGTATCCACAGTCCCAACGACAGCTGTCAATTGTGATATGGCCACACCAGCCACAGCAGTAGCTGAAATGACGATGGCAGCAATGACTGTCGCAGTAATGCCAAAGTCTCTTTTATGCCTGTAGAGTACCACTGGGAATCAGCCTTCATCCAGAGGTATGGGGATCACACCAGGAACTAGAACAATCCATGCAGAATCTCCCTGTTCCCAACAACTGGTCGGTAGGATAGGACCTGGAAGAACAATTGAGAATCTCCTCCCTTGACACTGCCTTAGTCCCAATTCCGAACCAAAAGGGAAAAGGTGCTAACACGCATGGCACAGATTTCAGATTTTTTTTCTTAATTGACCAATGTCTCAAATACTGAAAAGAAATATTGAAAATTTTCTGGAGCAGCAGCTACTCCCCAAAATTTAAAGCACGTTGTAAGAGTAAAGGCTTGTGGTAAAATTAAAATGTCTATATAATGAATAATATACACTGAAAGATTCAAAGTCTTAGCTTTTTTGTATTGAAGCAGTTCCAAAAAAAATTTTTTTACATCATATAGGGCCACGAGTGATTCCCTGAGGCAAAACTTCCCATTGGAATCACTTCATGGGCTCTCCAAAATTATAAGCAAGCTCACTAAATGAAAATCTTTCACAGTCACCAGGATGTAAAGAAAGAGCATAAAAACAGTCTTTTAAATCTATAATAATTGTATATGTATTTCTTGAAATAGCAGTTGGTGTGAGCAAACAGGCTGTAATGCTGTTATAAGTTCCATAACCTCATCAACCTTCATAAATCCTGTAACAATCTCCACCTGTTTCATTTTTTCTTAATTACAAATATGTGAGTTAGAATCTTGAGCCTGTCTGTGATCAAACTGTAAACTGTAACACTGTTACAGTGCCAATGTAACACTGGCAATTTTTAACCACAATCTTTAAGTTTCTCTTTAACACCAGAGCACAACCATAACTTTGGAAAGCAAAACTCAACCTCCAACAAACCATCTATTCTCCAAATCCAGTCTCTCCAAAATACCAAGTCCATTCCTCATGCTTTAAAGTATGACTGTCAATTCTTGCATATGAAAGAACAATGGTGCGGGCTCTAATTCTTCAACAAAGAGACATTGCCCTAAATTCTTTTATAAGTCTGGTTTCTAGGATAAGAATTATATTAAAATATTATTCCAATTTAGACCTGTTTTCCTGGGTTGGTTCATGCCACGGGTTGTCTAGAATGACTCCAGTTTTAGCCAGCTTTCTGTTACCAATGCCACAAATTTTTAACCATACCCAATAACTTAAAAGCCAGTAAACTATAACCAAGACATGTAGAGCGTATTATGTAATTTAAAACTAATTAGAAACAAAAAATGAAGTGACTACACATATCTTTAATATTTAGATCAAACACCATTTTACCTTTTCTAAGTGTGATTTTAAGAGAAGCACCTTGTCACCTGTTGAATCCAATTAATCACAGTCAGAGAATTTTCTAAGAGAAACAGCCATCAGTTCCATTATCATAGAAGCTGTGAAGCTCCTGGAGCCTTTAGGATTGGCTAGTGTAAACATTTAGCCAGCCCCCTGGAGAGCTTCTCCAGTGGACTTAGGCTCCTAGCTACAGATGCAGGGTTCCAAAAGCCAATTGAAACTGCTTTTTATTTATTTGTTCTTTTCTTGAAAGGAGTTAAAACTACATCAAGGGGAGAATCAACCAGCATTTAAAGTTTTAACCATTTTTTTAAAACATGAAACACAAAACATTCAAACAACGAGAAGCAAAACCCAGACATAAATTGACATACATGGACAACTTGGCGCATCAAGAACAGACAATAGACATACAGGGAAAAAACTAGATGGTGTCCCACAAAAGGGACCCAGATATCCTACCTAAAGGACCCAGAACCAGAATGAAGCACTTCTCCAATACCAGCAAGGAGGCAGGACTGTCTCCTGCCTTCCTTCTGTCTCTAGGAGGGCTCTTAAAAAGCTCAAGTTCATTTTCCTTCTCTCGCCAAAGCATCTGTGGAGAGTCCAGGAGGACTGTTTTTCTCAACCCCATTTTCTCTCTTGTCTAAGGTGTAAACTGTCTCTAGTCAGGATCCAAAGACTAAAAGCATCTATGAAAATTGACTTTGCTCCTCTAGATTTTAGCATAACTCTAAAAGAATACATACACAAAAATATTTTACCATTATTACCTTGTCCCTTTTAACCTATTTCCAATCTGGAATATTAAAACCGCCATTAGCTATAAACCAAAGACTGACTTGTTCTATAGTTTTAACAAAATCTTGGGCTGTCTTTACCTTAATACCAATACTTTGTTGTTTGAGTAAACTTACAAGCTGATCTAGGACCAATACCGAGGAACTTGTGGTTCCCATGGCTAAGACAAAATCTTTGTAGCACTACTTACTTCCAGTTTTGCACCAGGGTCAGTGCTTGTCCCCAGTACATTCCTCTTCCTTGTGGGCCAGCATCTTGGAACGATCCCGTCAGGTTGTCCTCTCTTTCTTGATCTCTGTGGAACCTCCAGATGACGGCACCTGCACTACCAGTGTGTGAATATTGGGCGTAGGTCTGTGGGATTGAAAGAAAACACATACATGGGTCACCTGTTTTCAGAGAGTGCCACCAAGGCTTTACTGAGATCTCCTTGCATACCCGAGGCAAAAGCCTTGGAAAAACAAGACAGGTGAAATTCCCCAACCAGGAAACAGGAAAAGTCTGTGTGGTGCAAAGTCCCAGGCCCAATCAGGGGCATAAACAACTTCTTAACAACAACAAGCTGGAAGTCTCGGTGGGGAGGAAGGGTGCCATGGAAAGTCCCAGCCCCAAATCAGGGGCTAAGAGCAGCTGCCAATGGTATAAACAACTTCTTGCTATAGCAGGCTAAAAGACTCAGCAAGGGGGAAGGGAAACACCCCAAGGTAGGGCCCAACAATTAGATATATTTATTTATTTACATTTCAAATGTTATTCCCCTTCCCGGTTTCCTGTCCATAAGACCCCAGTCCCTCCCCTACCCTCCCCATATGGTTATTCCCCTTATGCATCCCCTTTACTGCCCCCCATATTCCCCTGCACTGAGGGTCCAACCTTGGCAGGACCAGGGGCTTCTCCTTCCACCGGTGCCCCAACAAGGCTATTCTCTGCTACATATGCAGTTGGTCCCCTGGGTCAGTTTTTCCGTAGTGGTTCAGTCCCTGGAAGCTCTGGTTGGTTGTTTTTATGGGGTTGGAAGCTCCCTCAACTCTTTCAATACTTCCTCTAATTCACCCTCAAGAGGGTCCTATTCTCAGTTTGGTCGTTTGCTGCTAGCGTTGACCTCTGTATTGGACATGTTCTGGATGTGTCTCTCAGGAGAGATCTATATCTGTTCCCTTTCCACATGCATTTTTTAGCTTCATCAATCTTATCTAGTTTTGGTGGCTGTATATATATAGGGACCACATGTGTGACAGGCTCTGAATGGCCATTCCTTGAGTCGCTGCTCTAGACTTTGCTTCCATATCCCCTCCTACGCATATTTTCCCCTTTTAAGAAGGAGTGGGAGCATCCACATTTTGGTCATCCTTCTTCTTGAGCTTTCTGTGGTCTGTGGATTGCATCTTGGGTAATTTGAACTTCTTGGCTAATATCTTCTTATCAATGACTGCATACCAAGTATGTATTTCTGTGATTGAGTTACCTCACTCAGGATGATATTTTCTAGTTCATTCCATTTGCCTATGAATTTCATGAAGTCATTGTTTTTGATAGCTGAGTAGTACTCCATTGTGTAGATGTACCACATTTTCTGTATTCATTCCTCTGTTGAAGGGCATCTGGGTTCTTTCCAGCTTCTGGCTATCATAAATAAGGCTACTATGAACATAGTGGAGCATGTGTCTTTGTTGTATGTTGGAACATCTTTTGGGTATATGCCCAAGAGAGGTATAGCTGGGTCCTCAGGTAGTGCAATGTCCAATTTTCTGAGTAACCTCCAAACTGATTTCCAGAGTGATTGTACCAGTTTGCAATCCAACCAACAATGGAGGAGTGTCCTCTTTCTCTACATCCTTTTCAGCATCTGCTGTCTCTTGAGTTGTTTTATCTTAGCCATTCTGACTGGTGTGAAGTAGAATCTCAGGGTTGTTTTGATTTGCATTTCCCTGATGACTAAGGATGCTTTTTGGCCATTCAATAACCGTCAACTGAGAATGTTTGTTTAGCTCTGTACCCACAGCTTGACAGAATACTTAAAGGCTCCAGAACAAAATGAAGCAAATACTGAATGCAGGAAATAATCCCAGAAAGGACTATAAAAAGAATCAACACAACTGGGAGCTGGTTCATTGAGAAAATCAACAAGATAAATAAACACTTAGCCAGACTTAGCAGAGGGCACAGAGACTGTATCCAAATTAAGAAAATCAGAAATGAAAAGGAAGACATAACAACAGAATCTGAGGATATTCAAAAAATCATCAGATCCTACTACAAAAGCCTATATTCGACAAAGCTGGTAAATCTGGAGCAAATTGATATTTTATAGACAAATACCAGGTACCAAAGTTAAATCAGGGTCAGATAAACCATTTAAACAATCCAATAACTCCTAAATAAATAGAAGTAGTTATTAGACGTCTTCCAACCAAAAACGGCCCAGGACCAGATGGGTTTAGTGCAGAATTCTATCAGACTTTCATAGAAAACCTCATAGCAATACTGTCCCAAGTATTCCCCAAAACAGAAAAAACAGGGCACTACACAATTTGTTTTATGAAGTCACAATTACTCTTGTACTGAAACCACACAAAGGCCCAACAAAGAAAGAGAACTTCAGTCCAATTTCCCTTATGAATATTGACACAAAAATACTAAATTAAATTCCTGCAAACCAAATCCAAGAACACATCAAAACAATTATCCATCATGATCAAGTAGATGTCATCCCAGGGACACAGGGATAGTTCCATATACAGAAATCCATCAACGTAATCCACTATATAAACAAACTGAAATAAAAAAAACACGTCATCATTTCATTAGATGCTGAGAAAGCATTTGACAAAACTCAACACCCCTTCATTTTAAAAGTCTTGGAAAGATCAGGAATTCAAGGCCAATACCTAAACATAATAAAAGCACTGTAACGCAAACTAGTAGACAACCTTAATCTAAATGGAGAGACACTCGAAGCAATCCCACTAAAATCAGGGACTAGACAATACTGGCCACTCTACCTACCTATTCAATATACTACTCAAAGTCCTAGCTGGAGCAATCAGACAACAAAAGGAGGTCAAATGGATATAAATTGGAAAGGAAGAAGTCAAAATATCACTATTTGCAGATGATATGATAGTATACTTAAGTGACCCCCACACTTCCACCAGAAAACTACTAAGCCTGATAAAAAACTTCAGCAAAGTGGATGGGTATAAAATTAATTCAAACAAATCAGTAGCCTTCCTCTACTCAAAGGATAAACAGGCTGAGAAAGAAATTAGGCAAATGACACCCTTCACAATAGTCCCTAATAACATAAAATAAATCATTGTGACTCTAACCAAGCAAGTGAAAGATCTATATGACAAGAACTTCAAGTCTCTAGAAAAAAAGATCTCATCATGGGTTGACAGGATTAGTATAGTAAAAATGGCCATTTTGCCAAAAGCAATCTACAGATTCAATGCAGTCCCCATCAAAATTCCAACTCAATTCTTCATATAGTAAGAAAGAGAAATTTTCAAATTCATTTGGAATAACAAAAGATCCAGGATAGCAAAAACTATCCTCAACAATAAAAGATCTTCTAGGGGAATCACCACCCATGACCTCAAGCAATATTAAAGAGCAATAGTGATAAAAAGTATATGGTATTGGTACAGAGACAGGCAGGGAGATCAATGGAATAGAATTGAAGACTCAGAAATGAACCCATACACCTATTGTCACTTGATCTTTGACAAAGGTCAAAAGAGCTAAAACCATCAGTGGAAAAAAGATAGCATTTTCAACAAATGGTGTTGGTTCAACTGGAGGTCAGCATGTGGAACAATGCAAATTTACCCATTCTTATTGCCCTGTACAAAGCTTAAGTCCAAGTGGATCAAGGACCTCCACATAAAACCAGATACACTCAAACCAATAGAAGGGAAAGTGGGGAAGAGTCTCGATCACATGGGCACTGGGGAAAATTTCTTGAACAAAACACCAACGACTTACACTCTAATATCAAGAATGGACAAATGGGACCTCATAAAACTGCAAATCTTCTGTAAGGCAAAGGACACTGTCATTAGAACAAAATGGCAACCAACAGATTAGGGAAAGATCTTTACCAATCCTACATCTGATAGAAGGGTAATATCCAAAATATACAAAGAACTCAAGATGTTAGAATCAAGAGAGCCAAATCACCCTATTAAAAATGCGGTACATAGCTAAACAAAATATTTTCAGCTGAGGAATATTGAATGGCTTAGACTTACCTAAAAAATAGTTCAACATCCTTAATCATTGGGGACATGCAAATCAAAACAAACTTGAGATTCCACCTCACACCAATCAGAATTGCTAAGATCAAAATCTCAGGTGACAACAGATGCTATCGAGGATGTGAAGAAAGAGGAACACTCCTCCACTGTTGGTGGGATTGTAAATTTGTACAGCCACTCTGGCAATCAGTCTGGAGGTTACTCAGAAATTTGGAAATTGTACTACCTCAAGACCCAGCTCTGCCCCTCCTGGGCATATACCCAAAAAATGCTCCAACATACAACAAAGACACATGCTCCACTATGTTCATAGCAGCCTTATTTATAATACCCAGAAACTGGAAAGAACCGAGATGCCCTTCAACAGAGGAATGGATACAGAAAATGTGGTACATCTACACAATGGAGTACTACTCAGCTATCAAAAACAATGACTTCATGAAATTCATGGGCAAATGTATGGGACTAGAAAATATCATCCTGAGTGAGGTAACCCAATCACAGAAAAACACACATGGTATGCACTCACCAATAAGTGGATATTAACCCAAAAGCTCAAATCACCCAAGATGAAATCTACAGATCTCATGAAGTTCAAGAAGAAAGATGGCCAAAGTGCAGATGCTTCATTCCTTCTTAAAAGGGGGAACAAAAATATTCAAAGGAGGAGATATGCAAACAAATTTGGAGCAGAGACTGAAGGAATGGCCATTCAGACCCTGACCCACATGGGTATACAACCCATATTTTTACAGCCACCAAAATTAGATAAGTGATAAAGCTAAGAAGGGGATGCTGACAGGAACCAGAGAGGCACAGCCAGAGAATGTCAAACACAAAGGCAAATGCTACCAATGAACCATTGAACTGAGAACAAGGTCCACATTGGAGGAATTAAAGAAAGGATTGAAGGAGTTGAAGGGGCTTTCAACCCCATAAGAACAACAATAACAACCAACCAGAATTCCCAGGCACTAAACCACTACCCAAAAACTTTATGTGGACAGACCCATGGCTCCAGCTACATATGGAGCAGAGGATGGTCTTGTGGGGCACCAATGCAACAAGAAGCCCTTGGTCCTGCCAATGCCAAACCCCCAATTTAGGGGAATTCTGGGGAAGGTTGTAAAGGGGGGGTGGTTGGGGAGGGGGAACAGCCTTATAGAAGAAGGCAAGGTGGGTGGGATAGGGGGGCTTATGTCCAGGAAACCAGGAATGGGAATAACATTTGAAATGTAAACCAAAAGATATTAAAAAAATAACATATTAATAGAAAAACTACTGCCTTAACAGAAAATTATTTAAATGCTATACAACAAAATTTAACAAAGGAATTTTACGTAGTCAATAAAAACATTTTCTATTTTTTTTAAAGAAAGCACAGATTGCTGAGTGACTGTGGCCATATAAAAAGGCTAATTTGTTATCTTATTGACATTATATTCTCAAAAGGGATCCCTAGCCATCGATAAAGCAGATCAGTGATTCTCAATTGTTTGGTTTATGCTGAAAGGTGAAATGCAAAGTTGTGCTTAGATAGAGGTTTTGATGGAAGGACATAGTGGTGGCTTGGTAGCTGCACCAACTAATAAAACCATAGATATTTCCAGCATAAAGAGAACATTCACATATGCAATTTCAAAACAGTATAGGCAATCAAGGGAAGTTGTTATGAAATACAGCATATGAAGAGCAATAAGATTGATAAATATCAAAAACAACTTTAGGGGAGCGAATCAAGGAAATAGTGGTAGTTACTTAAATCATCTTTGACATGAATCGGGCAAAGGGTAAATGAAAATGTCTACAAGCCAGCACACTCATTGATACAGCTGTCTTGTTGTACCTATGAAAATGCAGGTTAGTAATTTGACACCTATATATTTGCTGAAATGGAATAGCAATGTTAATGGATGGTAAACTGGGGAATTTCCTACTACCAGGCTGAACAAAACAGGCAAACACTGAAGGCAGAATATTCTGTATGGTAAGTGCTACAGACATTAATATGTACATGTTTTTGTTCCAAAAGCATCATAGATACAAATGGATTTGAATAAAACACTCCACCTATGTGTACAGATGCAGGCTTGTGGGCACATTTATATTCCTTCTTCTATAACTGAAGCAATGATAGCTCAGTAGCATTGTGCATTTGACATTTAGATTTTTTTTAATTCCACTTTACAATAAAAGAAAACAAAGTTCACTGGGGGTAAGTAGCTGATGCTATTAACAAGTAATCTGAAAGATGAACCAGAAGCATCCTCTAGCACTAGAACACAAGAAGTATAAGAGGAGCCATGAAAATGTTCCCAGTGACCTGTGAGGGAGGAATTTGAAGAAGCAAATAAAAGATCAAAGTAGAAAGCAACAGTGATGTGAAATGTGACTGAAAACATACAAATGGAATGATAAACAAATCTCTAATCCAGCAAAATTCCAAGAAAGACTATTTTCCTATCCTCGATGATCAACACCTTCAAACACTGAAGAGATCAAGACAGACACTAGAAGATGAAGAGAACTCCCACGTTCCCTTCTTTGGAAGAACCAGTATTGTGAAAATGGATCTTATGACAACAATCCACATATTCAATGCAATCCAAATAAAATATTAATGTCATTCACAGAACTGAGATAGGACATCATGAAATTTACATGAAAACACAAAGAATCTCAACAGAGCCAATGCAATCCTGGGAAGATAAAGAATATGCTACTAACACTTCAAGTACCACAGGTACTTGCCTGCTCAGCAGCTTGGACCTGTTGAAGAACCTTCTCCATGCCCACTCAAAGCCAGCAACTTTCCAAGTATCTTGATATATGCACTCCAGTAACACACTAAGTGAAGAATGTGTCATCTCCAGAATCCACATATGACCACCAAATGTTGTGTTTCTTTTTTGATGGTGAGTGGAGCTAAGAGCAACAACTCTTCCTCCACCTTAGAAGAAATTTCTCTAATGCCCTCACTCCTGGACTCCTAAGAATTTCACCAATGACCCTTGAATTTTCACTAATTTGTTTCCCATTCTCTGATGCATGTATTTGTTATCAATGAGTCTAAAGTGATTGCTATCTCCAGCTCCCCTGATCCAATCAACACAATGTCATCAATATAGTCCACTTATTTGATATTTTGTAGAAGAGACAAATGATCAAGATCCCTTGTAACTGTACAATGACACAATGCTGAATAGTTACTAAATAGTTTGAGCTAAAACTATAGGTATACTTCTCGCTTTGCCAATTGAAAGTCAATAGATTTGCTGGCTCTTATGTACAGACACCAACAAAAATAATTTTCTAGACCCACATTTGCATACCATGTACTAGGATATAGCAACTACAACTGGGAATCATTACATGATTAAGTTCTTGTCAGTCTACTGTCATTCTCCATGATCTAGCTGTCTTCTGCACTGGCCAGATAGGAGAGTTAAAGGGAGATGGGGTAGGAGCCAAGACTCCTACATCTTTCAAGTCCTTAATAGTGGCACTAATTTCTGCAATCCCCTCCTGAGATGCAATACTGTTTTTAATTCACTATTTTCTTTGGCAGAGGCAATTCTGGAGGCTTCTATTTAGCCTTCCCAATCATAATAGCACTTGCTCCACAGGTCAGGGAAACAATGTAAGAAATCTGTCAACTTCTAAGTATATTCAGCCCAACTATATGATTTGAAACTGGGGAAACAACTACAGGATGAGTTTCAAGATACACTGGACCTACTGTGAGTCACACTGTGTTAACCACCTGATTTCTATAAGCCCCTACTTTTACTGGAGGGCCACAATGTTTCTTGAGTTTCTCTCTGAATCAGCCACAATTTAGGACCAGTATCCAAAAAAACTCCCTAAAACTGATTATTTTCTTTCCCACAGTGTACAGTTAACCCTTGTAAAAGGCCTTATGTCCCTCTGATGAAAAACTATGGAAAGGCTGACAACCAAACTTTCAGGTATTTTATCAAGGTCCTTCCTCAGGAGAGGATGGCCATCCTTTCATTCAAGGGGTTCTGAGTTGACAAACTAGCTCAAGTGTGGAAATTGGTTCATAGGCTAATTTCTATAATTCAATATATCCCTCCTTAAATTTGAGAATTTTTTCCCACTTGTACAAACAAAACTTCAGTAATCTTCTTATCTATTTCATGCTTGTAGACACCATGATTGGTTAGCCAGTACCAAATGTTTATAAAGGTCATACCACCATGAAATTCACTTTGCTTGAGCTACCCATTACAGGTTAGGCCATTATGAACATTGCTTTGTCTATGCTGTCATTAAAATAAAAACAATCACCTTACCTTTGGTAATTGAGTGCTGCTGCCTAGCCCCTGCCTCTCCAGAGTCCAATTAAATCCATACTATTTAATTCTTCCAACTGAGCAGCAGCATTTCTTTAAATTTATTTATTTATTCACTTTACATCCCAATATCAGCCCCCCTCCTCCCAGTACTCCTTCTTGCAGATCCTCCTCCCATTCCTCCTTGCCCTTCTCCTTTGAGAAGGAAGAAACCCCTCTAGATAATCCCCCAATACGACCCCACCCCAAACAATGACCATCAAGTCATTGCAGGACTAGGCACATCCTATGGCCTGACAAGGTAGCCCAGTTAGAGGAATAAAATCCACAGTCAGGTAACAGATTCAGAAATAGTCCCCACTCCAGCTGTAAGGGGACCTGCATGAAGCCCAAACTATATATCTGCTATATATGGAGCAGCAGCCCTTTCAAACTTGAAGGTGTTACTGCACAAGGACAAAGGCTACAACAATCTCTTCGAATTGCTGGTGTCTCTGTCACCATTTTGTGTCTTATAGGATTGATAAAAGACATAAATTCTGGATTTACATTGTAGAGAATTTGGTTTTATACAGTATACCCACACTAACATTGCAATTTCCCTGAGCCTTAAAATCCCTTCATCAACACTAAGAGAAACAGTATTAGGTATCTCCAATTTCTTTTCCGTAGGCCAACTTTTTGCAAATGCTTCAACCACCCATTCAAACAAATTTTTGGCATCCCCCCATTTTTAACTGTATAAGCTTCCATATTAAACCTATAATTTTCACTTAGAGGGTCCATATCAACAAACTCAGCCTGATCCAGTTTGATTTTCCTTCCACCACTATCCCACACTCTTAATATCCACTCCCACAAATACTCACTAGATTTCTGCTTGAGTAGATTAGGAATCCAATTAAGTTCTTTAATGGCATAGTGAACCTCCTCTGGAGTACATGTTCTGCCTTTTATCTATTAGCCTACTCATCCTTAAGTATGCTTGTAAGTCTAGGGGTGGACCCTGAGAGATGTTAGTATTATCTTGCCCAGCATCATTTTCAGAGAATGTCGCTGCTGCTTTAGAAAACAAGGAAGTGGGGGTTGGGGATTTAGCTCAGTGGTAGAGTGCTTGCCTAGCAAGCGCAAGGCCCTGTGTTCGGTCCTCAGCTCTGGAAAAAAAAGAAAAGAAAAAAAAAAAACAAGGAAGGATTAATTTCTTCTGTCAAAGGTGAAAAGGGCATTATGCTTGAGGATGTAGAGTATGTTTCCAGTTGAGGATGGAGAGAATACTTCAGATGAGATGAACCTTTGAGAATCTGGAAATTCAAAGTTTTCAACTTCTGTAGCATCCAACCATGTATCTCCATCCTAAGCTATAGAATCCCATTCTTTATCAATTAATGTGTCTATTTTAACCCCGAACACCTTCCAGAGTTGTAATTCTGCTAATTAAGCCAACCTTATAATGAGGGCTTTGGTTTGATTTTCTGCAACTTGAGCTCTGTGGCAACTGGAGAGAAGATTCTTTTCCAAGGCACACATAGAAACCTTTAGATTGTTTATGTGCACCCAGCGGCAGTCCATTTTATTACTAAACTCATTGTTGCCTTTCACTGTACTCTGATTTATTGGAAGTTGATTAATTTGACCAGGAAGCTTATTTCTTTCCTTTGTCAATTTATACAGAAATGTTAGGAGCAAACAAGCAGTATTATCATTGTCATTTTTTCACAAAACATCAGAATTTTTATATTCAGTATCACAAAAACATTGGCATCCACAAATGATGAATTAGGATAATTAAACAATTTATCTACTTTAGTTTGTAAAATTGGCTTGCAGTAAACTGTGAAATGGGCTAACCCTAACCCTAACTCTCCAAGCTTCCAGAAGAGGTTTCAGGAGCTAGAGAGGCTTGCTTACTGTAGTTGTTTGAAAATTCCGAAGTCTACTCCTGAAACTTAAAAGATTTATTCTGATACCACTTTTGTTGCTCTTCTGGCTCTAAAATCTGTATCAGTGTTCTCTCAAGTAACCAAACATATTGAATGAATACACACATATACACAAAACACACTTAATATGTGTGTGTGTGTGTGTGTGTGTGTATCTGTGTGTCTATATGTATATGGTTCATTAGAATGATTTATGGGCTGTGTGATACAGCTAACCCAACAATAACTGCCTATATATGAATGGAAAATTCAAGGATTCAGTAGATTTTCAGTCCATGAAGCTAGATGTGTTTGCTGGCCTTACAGCAGAATTCTGAAAAAGTAGACTGTAATGCAAATGAGTAGATTGCTAGGTAGGCAAGAACAAGCAGGTAAAAAGCAAAAGCTTCCTTCTTTCATGTCCTTATATAGACTTCCAGCAGAAGGCACAGCCCAGAATAGAGGTGGTTCTTCCCTACTCAAAACTTCTAAAGTTACTAATTGTGGATCTTCTGATTTCAAATTAAGTGAAATTCCCTCAACTAAGAATAGCCATTACAGACAGTAAAAAATGGAAATTAAAATGTGCAACATTATTAACCACCAAAGAAATGCAAATAAAATTGCATTAATATTCTTTTTTAAAAATTTTTCATTACTTATTTGAAAATTTTGTACAATGAGTTTTGAGTATATTTATTTTTTCCCAGGTTTTTCCAGATCCACCTCCCTTCCATATCCTCCCAAGTCTGTCTTCCTATTTTTTTTTCATTTTTGTCTTATATAGACTTAGTCAGAACGGGTATCATTAAGGAAACAAATAACAACAAATGATGAAAAGAATGTGTGAAAGAGGAGCTCATACACTGATGCCCATATATAGTTTCTTAAAGGGATTAAAAATAAATCTACCAAGGGATTTATGTCAACATGTCCCAGACAGATTTACACCCAAGGGATTCCATGTCAACATGTCCTAGACAGACTAGCACAACAGTGCTTACTGCAACATTGTTCACAACAGTTGAGTTTTGAAGCAGCCCGGGTGTTCAACCTGGACAAAGAGAACATGTGCAGAAAAATAGACTACAGAAAATGATTACATTAAAAGAGTTAAGCCAGACTCAGAGAGAAGCACTACTGGGTTTACTCTCAAATATTATTCCTTGATGTTACATAGATATGTAAAGTTATGACATGAAATATGAAGTAAAAATGTCTACGAGAACAAAAGGAGATAACAGGAAGAGGGCACAAAAAGGAGGTAAAGGACTTGGGGAAGTTTGATCAATCTATAGAATATTCCTGTGAGAAAATTAAATATTAAAGTCAAAATTCTAAAAGATCTCGAACTTCTCCTTAAGAATTATTTTTGTTATTTTAAATTTGTGTGTGTGTGTGTGTGTGTGTGTGTGTGTGTGTGTGAGTGTGAATGTACAGTGTGTAGCTTTACATATCTAGAGGCATTGGGTCATCCTACAACTGGATTTAGAGGATTGTTAGTCACCCAGTTTAGATTCTAAGAACTAAACTCAGGCCTTCTGCATGAATAATGCATGCTCTTAATTACAGAGTCGTCTTGATACACTTCTGGTAGACAAAAGGACATATGAAAATTTTGAGGGACTCCTAAACTATAGAAGTTTTGTTTTTATTCTTTTTATTGGATATTTTATGTATTTATGTTACCATGATTATCCCCTTTCCTGGTTACCCCCTTCTCCCACTCCCTCTGCTTCTATAAAGATGCTATCCCTTCCACCCACCCACTCCCACCTCAATACTCTGGCATTCCCCTACACTGGGGAAATGAGCCTTCACAGGACCAAGGAATTTTCATCCTATTGATACAAGCAATGCCATCCTCTGCTGCATATGCAGCTGGAGCCATGAGTCCCTCCCTGCGTACTCTTTGATTGGTGGTTTAGTCCCTCAGAGCTCTTAGGTTATGGTTGGTTAATAATGTTGTTCTTCTATGGGGTTGCAAAACACTTCAGCTCCTTCAGTCCTTTAACTTCTCTACTAGGGTACCCATGCTCAGTCCAATGGATAGCTACAACCATCCTCATCTGTATCTAGCAGAGCCTCTCAGGAGACATTCATATCGGACTCCAGTCAGCAAACACTTCTTGGCATCAACAATAGTAACTGGTTTTGGTGACTGCATATGAGATGGATACCCAGGAGGATCAATCCTCTGGATGGCCTTTCCTTTAGTCTCTATTCCATTATTTGTCCCTGTATTTCCTACCATGAGTATTATGTTCCCTTCTAAGGACTGAAGCATCCACATTGTGGTCTTCCTTCTTCTTAAGCTTCATATAGCCTATGTGTATTCTGTGCTTTGGGGCTAATATCCACTTATCCAAGAAGGTATTCATTGTGTGTACTTTTGTGACTGGGTTACCTCACACGGGATGATTTTTCTAGTTCCATCCACTTCCCTAAGAACTTGATGTAGCCATTGTTTTTAATAGCTGAGTAGTACTCCGTTGTGTAAAGGTACCACATTTTCTGTATCCATTTGTCTATTGAAGGACTTTCTGACTATTATAAATAAAGCTGCTATGAAGATAGTGGAACATGTGTGCTTGTTATATGTAGGGGCATCTTTTGGGTATATGCCCAAGAGAAGTATAGCTGGGTCCTCAGGTAGTTCAATGTCCAATTTTCTGAGGAACCTCCAGACTGATTTCCAGAATGCTTGTACCAGTCTGCAATCCCACCAACAATAAAGGAGTGTTTCTCTTTCTCCATATCCTCACCAGCATCTGCTGTCGCTGGATTTTTTTTATCTTAGCCATTCTGGCTGGTGTGAGGTGGAATCTCAGGGTTGTTTTGATTTGCATTTCCCTTATGACTAGAGATGTTGAACATTTCTTTAGGTATTTCTCAGCCATTCAGCATTCCTCAGCTGTGAATTCTTTGTTTAGCTCTGAACCCCATTTTTAATAGGGTTATTTGTCTCCCTGCGGTATAACTTCTTGAATTCTTTGTATATTTTGGATATAAGCCCTCTATCTGTTGTAGGATTGGTAAAGATCTTTTCCCAATCTGATGGTTGCCGTTTTGTCCTAACAACACTGTCCTTTGCCTTACAGAACCTTTGCAGTTTTACGAGATCCCATTAGTCAATTCTTGATCTTAGAGCATAAGCCATTGGTGTTTTGTTCAGGAAATTTTCTCCAGTGCCCATGTGATCAAGACTCTTCTCTACTTTTTCTTCTATTAGTTTGAGTGTATCTGGTTTGATGTGGAGGTCCTTGATCCACATGGACTTAAGCTTTGTACATGGTGATAAGCATGGGTCGATCTGCGTTCTTCTGCATGCTGACCTCCAGTTGAACCAGCACCATTTGCTGAAAATCTTTTCAGCAAAATTTGCTATCTTTTTTCCATTGGATGGTTTTGGCTCCTTTGTCAAAAATCAAGTGACCATAGATGTGTGGGTTCATTTCTGGGTCTTCGATTCTATTCCACTGGTCTATCTGTCTGTCTCTGTACCAATACCATACAGTTTTTATCACTATTGCTCTGTAATACTGCTTGAGGTCAGGGATAGTGATTACCCTGGAAGTCCTTTTATTGTTGAGGATAGTTTTAGCTATCCTGGGTTTTTTGTTATTCCAGATGAATCTGCAAATTTTTCTAACTCTATGAAGAATTGGGTTGGAATTTTGATGAGGATTGCATTGAATCTGTAGATCACTTTTGGTAAAATGACCATTTTTACTATATTGATCCTGCCAATCCATGAGCATGGGAGATCTTTCCATCTTCTGAGATCTTCTTCAATTTCTTTCTTCAGAGGCTTGAGGTTCTTATCATACAGATCTCAAGTGAAAGCTTGGTTAAAGTCACACCGAGGTATTTTATATTAATGGGGACTATTATGAAGGTTGTCATTTCCCTAGTTTCTTTTTCGGCTTCTTTCTCTTTTGTGTAGAGGAAGTCTACTGATTTATTTGAGTTAATTTTATACCCAGCCACTTTGCTGTAGGTGTTTATCAGGTTTAGTAGTTCTCTGGTGGAACTTTTGGGATCACTTAAATATACAATCATATCGTCTGCAGATAGTGATATTTTAACTTCTTCCTTTCCAATCTGTATCCCCTTGATCTCCTTTTGTTGTCTGATTGCTCTGGCTAGGACTTTGAGAAGTATATTGAATAAGTAGGGAGAGAGTGGGCAGCCTTGTCTAGTCCCTGATTTTGGTGGGATTGCTTCAAATTTAGTTTAATATTAGCTACTGGTTTGCTGTATATGACTTATACTATGTTTAGGTATGGGCCTTGAATTCCTGATCTTTCCAGGACTTTTATCATGAAGGGGTGTTGAATTTTGTCAAATGCTTTCTCAGCATCTAATGAAATGATCATGTAGTTTTTATCTTTCAGTTTGTTTATATAGTCAATTATGTTGATGGTTTTCCATAATTAAACCATCCCTGCATCCCTGGGATGAAGCGTCCTTGATCATGATGGATGACTGTTTTGATGTGCTCTTGGATTCGGTTTGCAAGAATTTTATTGAGTATCTTTGCATTGATATTCATAAGGGAAATTGGTCTGAAGTTCTCTTTCTTTGTTGGGTATTTGTTTGGTTTAGGTATAAGTGTAATTATGGCTTCATAGAAGGAATTGGGTAGTGTTCCTTTTGTTTCTATTTTGTGGAATAGTTTGAACAGTATTGGTATTGTGTCTTCTATGATGGTCTGATAGAACTCTGCATTAAACCCATTTGGTCCTGGGTCCTTTTTGGTTGGCAGACTTTTAATAACTGTTTATATTTCTTTAGAAGTTATGGGACTGATTAGATGGTTTATCTGATCCCAATTTAACTTTGATACCTGGTTTCTGTTTCTAGAGAGTTGTGTATATCTTCCAAATTTTTCACTTTTATTGGATATACATTTGTAGTAGGATCTGATTAGTTTTTTAATTTTCTTAGATTTTGTTGTTATGTCTCACTTTTCATTTCTGATTTTGTTAAGTTGTACAATGTCTCTGTGCCCTCCCTCTGGTTAATCTAAGTTTTTATCTATTTGTTGATTTTCTCAAAGAACCAGCTCCTGGTTTTTTTGATTCTTTGTATAGTTCTTTTTCTTTCTACTTGGTTGATTCGAGCCCTGAGTTTGATTATTTCCTGCCATCTACTCCTCTTGGTTATATTTGCTTCTCTTTGTTCTAGAGTTTTCAGGTGTGCTGTCAAGCTGCTAGTGTATGTGCTCTTCAGTTTCTTTTTTGAGGCATTCAGAGTTATCAGTTTTCCTCTTAGCACTGATTTCATTGTGTCCCATAAGTTTGGGTATTGTTTGCCTTCATTTTCATTAAATTCTGAAAAGTCTTTAATTTCTTTCTTATGTCTTTCTGACCAAGATTTCATTGAATAGAGCATTGTTCAACTTCCATGTGTATGTGGACTTTCTGTCATTTTTGTTTTTATTAAAGATGAGCCTTAGTCCACAGTGATCTGATAGGATGCATGGTATTATTTCAATCTTCTTTTATCCATTGAGACCTGTTTTTTGACCGATTATATAGTCAATTTTGGAGAAGTACCCTGAGGCATGGAGAAGAAGGTATATTATTTTGTTTTAGGATGATATTTTTTAAAGCTATATGTTATGACCATTTGGTTCACAACTTCTCTTACTTTGTCTGTGTCTCTGTTTATTTTCTGTTTCCATGATCTGTCCATTGGTGAGAGTAGGGTGTCAAAGTCTCCCACTATTATTGTGTGAGGTGCAATGTGTGATTTGAGCTTTGGTAAGGTTTCTTTTATGAATGTAGGTGCCCTTGCATTTGAAGCATAAATATTCATGATTAAAAGTTCATCTTGGTGGATTTTTCTTTGATGAATATGAAGTGTCCACCTTATCCTTTTTGATAACTTTTGCTTAGATGTTGATTTTATCTGATATTAGAATGGCTACTCCAGCTTGTTTCTTAGTACCATTTGTTTAGAAAATTGTTTTCCAGCCTTTTTCTCTGAGATAGTGTCTGTCTTTGTCACTGAGGTATGTTTCCTGTCTGCTGTAAAGTGCTGCATCCACTTTCCATATCCAGTCTGTTAGTCTATGTCTTTTTATTGAGGAATTTAGTCAATTGATGTTAAGAGATATTAAGGAAAAGTGCTTGTTGTTTCATGTTATTTTTGTTGGTAGAGTCAGAATTATGTTTGTTTGTCTCTCTTCTTTTTGTTTCGTTGCAAGAAGATTACTTTCTTGCTTTTTCTAAGGTGTAGTTTCCCTCCTTGTGTTGGAATTTTCCATCTATTATCCTTTGTAGAGCTGCATTTGTGGAAAGATATTACGGAAATTTGTTTTTGTCATGGAAAATCTTGGTTTCTCCATCTAGGTTAATTGAGAGATTTGCTGGATATAGTATCCTGAGCTGGCAGTTGTGTTCTCTTAGGGTCTGCATGACATCTTTCCAGCTTTCATAGTTTCTTGTGTGTAGTCTGATGTAATTCTCAAATCCCTACCATTATGTGTTACTTGACACTTTTCCCTTACTGCTTTTAATATTCTCTATGTGATTTCTGTATTTGTTTTGACTATTATATCACCAGATAAATTTTTTCTGGTCCAACCTCTTTGGAGTTCTGTAGGCTTCTTGTATGTTTATGGACATCTCTGTCTTTAGGTTAAGGAAGTTTTCTTCTATAATTTCATAGAAGATATTTACTGGCCTTTTATGTCGGGAATGTTAGTTCTCCTCTATACCTATTATCCTTAGGTTAGATCTTTTCATTTTGTCCTAGATTTCCTGGGTATTTTGGGTTAGGAACTTTTTGTGTTTTACATTTTCTTTGACTGTTGTGTCAATGTTTTCTATGGTATCTTCTGCCCCTGTAATTCTCTCTTCTATCTCTTGTTGGTGTTGCTTCCATCATGACTTCTGATCACTTTCCTATGTTTTCTATCTCCAGGATTATCTCCCTTTGTGATTTCTTTATTGTTTCTATTTCCATTTTCTGATCCTGGATGGTTTTGTTCAATTTCTTCACCTGTTTGTTTGTGTTTTCCTATAATTCTTTAACAGATTTTTGTGTTTCCTCTTTAAGTTCTTCTATTTGTTTACCTGTGCTGTCCTGTATTCCTTTAAGAGAGTTATTTATGTCCTTCTTAAAGTCCTCTATCATCATCATGGATGTGATTTTAAATCTTAATCTTGCTTTTCCAGTTTGTTGGGATATTCAGTATTTCCTTTGGTGGCAGAACTGAGCTCTGATGATGCCAAGTAGTCTTGGTTCTGTTGCTCATGTTTCTGCTCTTGCCTCTTGCCATCTGGTTTTCTCTGATGTTAGCTGGTCTTGCTGTCTCTGATAGTGGATTGACCCTCCTATAGGCCTGTTTGTCAGCACTCCTGGAGACAGCCTTTCTCCCCTCAGGATCTGGGTATAGAGAGCTGTGTCACAGGGTCTGCTCAGTGTGCAGTTGGAAACCAGAAGGATCCTGTTCTAGACTGCTCCTCAGTTCCTGTGTCTAGAGGTCTTCAGGCAGGTTTTCTCTACTCCCAGTTGTGTAGGTACTCCTGGTGATTGACTTTCAGCTCTGGGCAGAGGCAGAGACCAGAAGTGTCTGGTCCCAAATTCCTCCTTGGTTCTTGTGTCCATAGGTGTCCAGGCCAGTTCCTCTTGGGCCAGGAATGTGAGCAGAATTGATGGTCTCCCTCTCATGATTGTCTGAACTTCTGAAAGTCCAGCTAGCTCTCCCACAGGATTTGGGCACAGCGAGCTGTAGGACCAGGTCAGCTCTGAGCACAGTTCTGTACTCCATTTTTTAATAGAAATATTTTTTTGGAGTCTAACTTCTTGGATTCTTTATGTATATTAGATATTAGCCCTCTCAAAAGTAGGATTGATAAAGATATTTTCCCAATCTGTTGGTTGCCATTTTGTCCTATTGACAGTGTCCTTTGTCTTACAGGAGGTTTTCAACGTTATGACATTTCATTTGTCGATTCTTGATCTTAGAGCATCAACCATTGGTGTTCTGTTCAGGAAAATTTCCCTCATGCCTATGTGTTTGAGGCTCTTCCCCACTTTTTCTTATATTAGTTTCAGTGTACCTGATTTTATGTGGATATCCTTTATTCACTTGGACTTGAGCTTTGTACAAGGAGATAAGAATAGATTGTTTTGCATTCTTCTATATGTTGACCTCCAGTTGAACCAGCACCATTTGTTGAAAATGCTGTCTTTTTCCCACTGAATGATTTTAACACCTTTGTCAAATTATTTTATTTATTGTTATCCCAAATGCTGTCCTTCCAAGTCCTCCCTGGCAGGGTCTTCCCCCTACCCTTCACCTCTGAGTACATGCCCCCCGCTCCCAGAATATCCCCCTACCCTGGGCCATCAAGTCTCTACAGGATTAGTTGCATCCTTTCCTACTGAGGCCAGACAAGGCATCCCTCTGCTACATCTATGCCAAGAGACTCAGACCAGCCTGTGTGTGCTTTTTGGTTAGTGGCTCAGTCTCTCCTACCTCCTAGGTGTCCAGATTAGTTGACACTGTTGGTCTTCCTGTGGGGTTGCCATCCCCTTCAGTTCCTTCACTCCTTGCCCTAATTCTTTCATACAGGTCCCTGGCCTCTGTCCCATTCTTTGTTGTGGGCATTTGCATTTGTTTCAGTAAGCTGCTGGCTAGAGTCACTCAGAGGACAGACTTGTTGGGCTCCTGTCTACAAGTGCAGCATAGTATGAATAATAGTGTCAGGGATTGGTGCATGCCCTTAGAATGGATACCAAGTTGGACAGGTAACTGGTTGGTCAGTCCTTGAGTTTCTGTTTTATCTTTGTCTCTGCAAAATTCCTAATTTTGAAAATGAAATATAATGCAACATTAGAATTAGAATCTTATAAATGTATCACCAGAAGTTCTACGTGGTAATAATTTTGGCTAAGCTTTCATAATACAAAGAAATAGCTAATTTTTTCTCCTATTTAGTAATATTTCACAAAGGGAGAAAATTGCTGACAAATGAAGTATAAGTTACAGGAACCTAGCCTTGGCTGTCTCACAGATCTTCAAATGAGGAATAAGTTGTTAGTGAATACCTCAGGATAAAATGCAAGGTAAGGACTATAACAAGAGGCAACACATTCACTCAAACTACTCATCATACAAAAGTCATCCATGTAGGTGATCTGAATATGTCTGCCAAAATGATATCATTAGCTTGGATTGCACAAGAATGCTAAGACCTAAAATTTGAAAGAATTTTGGTGCCAATCTTCAATATCCAGAAGCAATGTCTATAAGTATCAAATGGGGCTGTGGTAGATGAAGGTAGAGAGACATGCAGGATCCTTAGGGCCACATCTGGCCCTTCACAGGTCTCAACAGGAATGCAGGTTATAGAGCAACTGTGTCAGGCACCAATAGGAGCACACAGGTAATTAGCTACAGCCTGAGCTGAGTGCCCAGCAAGTTGGAGCAGGTTGTCATCCAGTTTTAAGATGTACCTGTTTATGACTAGCTATGGTGGATTCCACACCCCATACCTCATTTCTTGGAAAGAAGGAAGGAAGGAAGGAGGGAGGGAAGGAGGAAGGGAGGGAAGGAAAGGAGAGAGGGAGAGAAGGAAAGGGAGAAGGAGGGAGAGAGAAAGGAAGGAAGGAAGGAATAACTTGTTTGAGCAATGATTGCAAGCACTTTTTTTTTCCATTTCAAACTCATTCTCCTGGTCTGGTTTAATATTATTTCTCTTCAAATCTCTTATCAATGTATTCATGTACCATGCCTGGTAAAATTCAGAAAAGGGTTCTTTTCTCTCCTGTGGTAGGCAGACATGGCTTTGCAAAGTGATTTAGTGCTCAAGTCTTATTCCTGTTCTGGACCACAGTTCTTACAACAGGGTTGGCACTGTAACTTATCCTCACAATTGCTGGCACATTCTGATCCCTGGCCAGTTTACATGAAGTTCATTGTGTTCTTACACAGGAGAGCCACTGGTTATGGCACACATACTCCAGAGCTATGGGCATGAGCCTGTGAGTGTGATATGAGCAGATTTTGTCACTATCATCACTGATGTAAACAAGAACCAAGGGAAATAGAGTGTTTCCTCATCCTAGGTAGTTAAATAAAGCCAATGAGTAATCCTATTTACCAACAAACACTAATAATAGCAAGCCAGATTTCTTCCCTGCAAATGAACCTGATGCTTCTGCTCTCATCTCTTCAAAAAAATAAATACCTGCTGGTCTTTTAACTTCACTATTGGTCTCTTGATTCCATCCCACTCCCACTCTCTGACAACTCCTGTAGTTGGTGTTAGAGATGCCATTCTGAGTGAGATCTCACCTGAGAAGATAGAGTCAAGGTCCTCTCAGTTGCTGAGGACATAAGGGTCTCAAAGTTCTTGATCATTCCCCAATCCTGGTGCTTCCACTAAAAGTAGGAAGGGCATGCTCTATCAACTTGGTTTTAATCCAAGTTACCTTCATGTAGCCAGCATGACCAGGAGTGCTGGTCAGGGCAAGCAAGGAACTTCCTCTTATTTTCTGTAGCTCCAGCTGGGTCAGGGCATGCCAAGTGTCTCCTTCTCCTTCAGCCACCCTGTCACTGTCCCTAGACTCCCCTGTTATTTGTAGTTACTTTGCTCTATACTGATTATAATCCAAGCTATCAAACTAGAATTTGCCATGTTGGCCAGAAAAAGAGCGCAGATAATAGGTTCTAAGAATTTCCTAGATCCTAAAATGTAGTCATTTTCACCCTTTGACACAGCATTCTTGAGATTTTTATAGTGTTCTGGCCACTGGCAAAACCCGGTCAAGTTGCTCAGAGGTTACTTCATTGGGGGTGGCCCTTGTGACTCTGCAACCATGTTGAGATGCACTGACTCAACCACAAGGTATGCTGTCACAATCTTCCTTTATGGGAGAGCCCTGGCACCAGGACCCTACATAAAGTTTTTGAGTTTATGTACCACTCTACTTAATCTTATTAGGATCTATTAAACTATTTATTTAACAAATATGTACTGAAAGCTTACAGAGTTACCAAAACTCATGAAATGGTTCTTGTATGTTTCAAAATTAAGTTTTCTGCAATTAAAGAAAATATGATAATAAAGAAAAAATGATAACCTTGAAATGTTCTGTCACAATCTATAAATGGATATTAGTACCCAGCATTTTTTTTTCAAAAACAAGACAGAACTGTGTACAACTAGCTGTCTATACCCCTTTGAAGGAAATTATACCATTTCTAAGATATTTTTAAGAATAAAAGTTTTCTTGTTTAAAATATTTTAATTTAAGTGTGTGGACATATGTATCTGCATGTATAGGTGCTCACAGAGGCCAGAAGCTCTAGGTTCTTCTCTAGCTGCCGTAGCAGGCAGTTCTGAGCACCTTATGGTGCTTAGAACTGGGTATTCTGAAAAAACGTGTGGCTCTTAACTGCTGATCCATCACTCGAGTACCTGAGGTAAGTTTTCTGACAAAGAAAAACCTACATCTCAAAATCTTGTTTGTTAAAATTCGTCACATATCAAATTTAGAATCTTTCCGCTTTCAGATGTTTTTTGCCTGCATTGTAACTAAGAGTAACTTCATAAGGCTGCTGGTTTAGCAAAAGGAAGCTCCAGACAGACAACTGAACATGAAATAAAATGTTTACAAATAAACTTATTTTTTCCTTTTCATTATTTTTTATTTATTTCATTAGTTTTCATTTTATTTAGCATACATAATGGTGGGATTATTATCACACTATCACTTTATCAACATTTTATTATTAAATTTCTATTGACATTTATTCACTGTACACAGTTTAACATTTTTTCAAAAATATATAATTTAACAAATTGTCCTCAAAATTCTTCCCTTTCTCCCTCTTTTCCTTCCTTCCTTCTCTCCCCTCCTCCTTTACTGATAACTAGTGTCTCCCTCTATGTATCTGCATAGTTTATTTCACTTGCTATGATGATCAATAGTTGTCTCCATTTTCCAGAAAATGGCATTATTTTCTCATACTTTGTAGTCAAATAAGACTGTGTTGTGTGTACATACCAGATTTTCTTCTTCAGTTCCTGTACTGACAGACATATGGACTGATTTTTTAACTTGGCTATTGTGATTAGTATAGCAATATATTTCCATTTTCTTTTACTAAGAAATTTTTTCTTTCTTTAGTTCTGTTCCTCAAGTAAACTGTAACACTCCCTTATTTTCCTTAATGAGGATTTAGAAGATTGATTCGGTGATTTTGAATACAGGAAACATCAATGTCTGCCCTGGGGCTATCTTTTCTGACAGAGGGATTTTCTCATTTCTGTCCAAGGCCTGGAATCTCTCTTGACACGGGTATGTACAGTGTTTGCCACAGACATCCTTTGTTGAAACTGATCTCCATGGTGATAGATGTCCTTACATTTGATGATTATTTGAATCTTCTGTCACTAGCTGTCCAGACCCTTTGCCCTACTTACTACAAGCAGAAGTAGTGGCTATGCTGGAGATCAAGCCTATAGAACACATGCATTTAAGAGACAACCCACATTCAAAGCATAAGAGGTTACTTGACACTGTGACCTTCTAATCTACATTTTATCACTGTAGGGAAGCTTGTGTCAGACTCTAGCACAGAGGAAAATTTGACAATTTTTTTCTGAGTCAACGATCCTCTTTGACCCCTGTAGATTGTTATATACATATATATATATATATGTATGTATGTTTGTATATGTATGTGCTTGATGTTTATTATTCACTAACAGGTATTATTAGAGGCTTACCATCATGCAAGGTACATGAAACTGCTACCACAATGCATTGTGACATGTGTTGCATGAATAAACTTATAAAAGACAAATTAGCCAACCAAAATCTCAATTGCAGTAGTAACAAACCATAATGCCAAGTTTAGAAAGAGAGAATTAGGACTAAAGTTCCCCTTGATCTTTTCTTTTTTTCTCTCTTCTTTCCTTTCTTTTTTGGCAAGTTTATGAATTTGAATTTATGAAGAGCCAATGTACATTTCTCGAAGTATGAATTTCTTGGCATGCTTAGTTTGTGATTAGAGCCTCACTGTTAAACAGTTCTGCTGCCTTGGTGATGAACAGAAAAATTCAAGGTTGAAACTAGCTTTCTCTTCTAGTTCCAATACAGACTCCATTGATATTAGTTCACAGAAATACAACAGCTAACCTTCCACTTCTTTCTAACTGAGGATGGAATCCAAAGAAAAACCATAAAGCATTTTAAAAATACATTAACAAATGTTTTTCTAAGAAATTATGCCCACTCAGGGTCATAGGAGTGGCAGTAAGGGTGATGCCTGGTGAAAAGGAAGCATCATCTGGTAGAACCTAGCTCGAGATATGGCACAGAGGCATCTTGTGGCCCACACCTGCTCCACCAAGGTCTCCAAGTTGTTTACTAGTAGTTAAGAAAAATTAAGCAGTTAAGAAAAAATGTGGAGGGGGGACTGGACAGAGAAATGAGTGGGTTAGAACTTGGTTGATATAATCAAAAGAACTCTGTGCTAAGATATCACCCTGGGACTGCTGTGTAGTAGAGAAGAAAAAACTGAACTCACTGGGTTTAAAGGAAATTGAATCTTTATTTAATATATGTGTACTAGATTTTATCATGCTAGCAGGCTGTTTCTGAAGTTACTAAAAAGCAAGACTGTTTGACCAGCAATAATTCCAGGAGATGTGAGGCCTTCCAGATGGTCTCAGTGACCCAGTGCAAGAGATATGGGGTACAAATGAGACTCTCCCTGGCCATGTGCATGCTGAGGAGGTTATGCCTTCCTACTACATATTCCAGCTCTTGAGTTGTTCCTTGTCTCCTGAGTTGAGCAGAAACACCCCTTCATCCCTTCTCTTACCCACTGGATCTTGCATTTGATTGATTTTATATATCTGCTTGGAGAGACAGAGCCATTGCTTTCACAGTCTTGTATCTGGATTTAAAATTATTAAGCATGTGTCCATGAAGAAAAGGCAGGACAATACTAAAAGGATGCATGTGATTCTGTAAACTCCATACACTTTGTCATACATTGAGAGAAAAATGTGCCTGAACTTTAATGAGTATTCAGAAAATACTCTACAGTTTATAATGAAGTAGAATATACAAATATTTTTGTACTTCAGTGTTACATGCTCTGTGCATTCTGTAACTCTCTTTGAACTGCATTCCCTTATTGAAAGTATACAAAGTCACACTTTATTCATGTCAGGAGTGGCTGAATTTTGCAACACATGCAGGACATGTTGTAAACAGCAGATTGCCACTCTTTTTTCAGGTCACTTAATGTCCACAGTTTCATGTGACTTATCATTTAATAATCATGAAGCCTCCAAAGAGCAATATAAGCATGTCTCCAGCTGCAAGGTAAAAAGACCTTCATGGAGACCAAATGAAACCTGAGGTGTGAAGCAAGGCATTGAGTACACAGTGGAAGCTGAAGGGTATGAAAGATCAGGCAGTGGGCAGCCCAGAAGTGGAACCGTCCTAGTTAGGGCTTTTCTAAATAGATTTGCTTCATATCAGACATTGAACATGGTGGAATTCTATGCCATCATGTAAAATCTGGTAGCATCTTACATTTGCAAAGCAGTGAGTATACAGCAAAACCTTATGCTCATTAAGACAGTTGATCTTGCCAACAGGAGAAAGCCTTCCTCATTGCAATATTTGGTGGACATAGGAGAATGGAAAAATATATAGCTGGTGAAGAGAGGTGGAGCATATGCTTCATTTGATTACAGACCCCAGCTCTGTGCCACCCCTATGCCTCCTGTCATGACTTTTGAAAGTACCCAATGGTTGGAAAATGCTTGGCACATAATTCAAATAGGAATCACGAGGAGTAGAATGTGAATACTATTGTGGAACTAAGCTCACTGTTGCCCAAAAGTAATATCCCTGAGTGTTAATTGTGGCACATTTCCTTGGCATCAAGTGAAAAGTGAGTTTCTGTTAGTTCTGTATGCCTCCTCTCTTAACCTTTAATGGCATGTGTTCTAACAATGAGAATCAAGCACCCTATGGTGGTTACACAAAGAGAAAGACTTCATTTGCCATTTAACTTTCTTCTCTAAGACTATTTGTATGCTAAACTATATCTAAATTTCAAATCTAAATTCAGATATTATCCTATTTGTTAGTTACTTTATGTTTGACTTTTATTTACCCAACCATAATTCTTTGATACATCTTCACAATCCCTTATCATTGTGGGATACATTGTTTCCTGTTTTGTATATTTTTAGAAGAATGAGAAATGTAAATTATTTCCAAGCAATGAAATGATTGTTAAAATGTCTCTGTTCTCACTCCTCTATAGTCAAAAGCAGTCTAAAAAACTAATTGTTGTAGATTCAAATGGCTTTTTAAAGATTTTTGTGCAAAAATAAGATAAAATAAAATGAACACTCTGTATGACTTCCCCTTTTAATGACGTGGGACCATACTTCAGTTCTTTGAATGCTGTTTGTTTTTCTTTGATCTATTTTGGAACATGTAAATATTTTGATATAATAACTTGAATAAAAAATTGTAAAGCAAATATTTCACAGCCATAGACAGTTCTTACCCAAAACTTTATTGTGGAGTCTTCTTCTCTGAGTGCTTCTGTGTCACTGCAGTTGAATAATGTTGGTTCCTGAAGAGTATTCTGAAGTAGGGAGTGTCATCCTTAGCACAGGTTGGTGTCCCTTGACACCTGCTGTAAGTTCTGGTACTATCAGCACATCCCATGGCAGAGTTTATCAGATGACAAGAACTTCTAGATAATAACAAGAGATGAGGGCTTTGGAATATATGCTCTTTCCTAGTGTTTTGCTGTCCCCTTCCTGGGCAACTGCAGGCCCTAATAGCTACTGCCTCGGCCTAGTGGCATTCATTCTTCAACTTTAAGTAAGTTCTTTTTGCAAGCCAATGTGAATATTTTATCATCATTTTCTTCCTCCATTTTACCCAAGATATACAAAGTAAGCCTTTGTCTAATGCAGTGGTTGTAACTACTTTTGAGGTCAAATGACGCTTTCACAGGCTAAAATAAGCCTACATAGTAGGTATTTACATTATGATTCATAACAGTGTTAAAATTAGTTATAAAGTAGCAAAAAAATTATGATTGGGTAACCATAACATGAGAAACAATATTAAGGTATGATAGCATTAGGAAGGTTGAGTTACAGGTTAGGGTGGACGTTATCCCCAACTTCCATAGTTTGTGGCAGAGTAGTAGGCAGATCTCTGCCCCAACCTAACTTCTTGCTACCTGCCCCCAGCCTTCCCTCTTCTAGCAGTGCAAACGCCAGGTCATATGGACTTGGATTCTGGCTCCTTTTTCTTTGCCAAGATTCATATTATTGAGCAAGTGAGGAGAGTTGAGCCAAAACAAACCAAGTGACGTCACAGCACACTGTGTGGTGCAGAGCTAGCACTTTGGAAATTGTGTAATTGAGATCTTAATGAACATCACATAGAGAATTAGACTCCAGATTGTGACACAAATAAATCTGCTTGGGTCTTTAAAGCTTTCCCTAAAAAATTTATTTTGGTACCAGAATGTGTTCAGAATGGAAAGAGCCTGTGCCCTTGACACAAGGAGTAGATAACACCTGTCAGGAAAATTCAAACCACCTGCTTAGGTGCCTCAGGGAATAACTCTACAACTGGTAGTACACTCTATCACTTATGGGGTATAACTTCAGGCCATAGAGAAGGTTCACAGTGAGCAAAACCCTCCACAACCTGGAGGACCCCAACTATGGGATTCCTGTCAAATTATGAAACGTTCCCTGAGGTAAGCATTGTAATCCATCCCACCTCCATGATCTGGTTCTGCCTAGTGTTTATATTTTATGGGCTTATAATCTACACGCTGTCCTTGTTCCTGATATAAAATCACTAGAACACAAGTCCTAGTACACTAAGTCTGTTCCTAAGAAAGGGAAGACATTGGAACACTTTCCTGCAGCCTTCATATAAAAAAAGAAGCAAAAAAGGCCAAAGTAACCCCTTCTGCTAGACTGCTCCACTCCACTGCAAGATAGTGCTGTTATTCCAAAGTAACCCCTTCCACTAACCGCTCCTTTCCATGGCAAGGCAGTGCTGATATTCTTTGGAAATACCTTTCTGACTTTAACTACATCAGTGCCCCATAGATGTTTGTCAAAGACATTACTTTCATGTTATTTTAGACTTTTTTTCTGGAGTCTGAAAGAATCTAGTAGAATTGGCACTAGCATGGTACATTGTGTATATTTTAGTTATTAAAAGCCCCCAAGATACACTCAAAATTTACTCCCACAGTTGTCCTTCTTTTGTAGAATTTCCAGGACAGCGTTTGGACCTTGTATTGAAAAGCTGAAATTTTCAAGAAGAATGAATATTGAAAATATGTGGAATAATCTTGAAATTCACAAGTAAAGGGCTCATCTCACTCAGGAGGGGGTTGGAGACAGTTGCTCCCGTTAATCACAGTGTATGTGACCTCTTCTCTTCTTCTCTTTACAAATGTACCAAAATGCATCCCTCTTTTTAATCAATGTATTCAGTAAACATTTTGCTACAAGTATAGCTATTGAAAATGGCATTGAAAATGTAAAACCACCTTCTAGAATCTGAATGAAAGTAGTACTCTTGCACAAACCATATGTAAAGATATTAAAAGGCAATGCCAGAAAGGCTTTTCTTCTCATGGTTCCTTTGTGCATTCTTTGTGTAAATGTGTGCCATATGTCAGGCTGCTTACAGAGAAAAAAGTTTCTTTCTCAACCACACATCTGGTAAGCATGCCAACTCTGACAGAGAGAAGAATGGAGATGTGGCTCTTCCAGCAAATCCCCATATTCACTAATGGACCAGCAGCCATAAATGCTAGCAGCTCAGAGCTAAGTATGTTTCTAGAAAGGTCAAGAAAAGACATGACTTAGAGCTCAAAAGAATCCTAGTTTTAGGGGAGATGTGTGTGTGTGTGTGTGTGTGTGTGTGTGTGTGTGTGGTGTGTGTGTGGTGTGTGTGTGTATGTGTGTGTGTGTGTGTGTGTGTGTGTGTGTTGAGGGTTGTTACCTGTGTTAAAATATGAATGTCCCTCCTAGAGTCCAGGAAGAAATCAGAGAGCAAAGCAGTCTGTGCAAACACATCAGAAATGTGAGGTCTCAAAGTAAGACAGTGAGTGATGTGCCAAAGAAACATGTGGCACCCAAATGAGGAGGGTGACCTATGAGTTTTATCCTGAAGTGCATAAGAGCTGCAAGCACATTGGGATGCTCTGAGGTTTCTGAGGGTCAGTGACATGCATAACTGGGTAGTGAGGAGGACATGGAAGTGAAACATAAACCAAGAAGTGGAACTAAGTATATGTGTTTGTCCTTGTTGCCACTGACTCATACACAATGCACATGCAACAAAAATACATGCTTCATCCACACCCAAATATAGCCTCAAGCTTGGTAGATGGACTCAAATCACAGGACATCCATCCAAAATCTTTCCTCTCTGAGGGTTTGTGGAAGCCTGCAGAAGAAACCTTCCAGTGTATGGACATCTGTCTCACACACATCTCTTCTTCTCTGTCTCTGAAGGAGAAGTACAAACCCTTACCAAGGCTAACCTTTGCATATCCTTCCACTCAGGCCATCCAGGGCTTCTGACCACCAGCTATCCCCTTTTACTGCATGGAACCCACCATTATCATGACACCCTTGCTTATAGAACTGTTACTAAGCAATTGCAACCTTGATAGCAGCTCTCACAAATTGAACAAGTACTATTTACCATGTTCTCAGCTAAGAACTTTGCATGCCTTTTTCTCAATATATCTTGAAAGCAACTCTACTGTTATGTTCAAGGAAACTGAGTTTTCTGTTTACACAACTGGCACAAAGCAAATAATGCTCATAGGCTCTGAGCTTTTTGCTCCTAATTACTAATAAGTATCTCAAATTTCACAGGGAGCCCCAAGGAGGCATGCAAACCCAGCAGAGACACCCCTCAGTGTTCTAGCTTACCTCTCAACCAGGCTACCTGGAGGAGTTTCCTTCATTTATTGTCTTCCAGGTATGTCTCCATAGCTCCCTGACTCTTCCTCAGTTCACCTATCTTAGTACTTGAGGTATGAACTTGCCCCCTAGGCCACTAGAATTACACTAGCACCTCAAATAGACAATGTGCTCTTCAATTTCCCCTGACTCTTCATCTCAATACACCCTTCAATTCAATTGAATGTACAAAGGTGGTCCTACAAATCATCTGATCATTCATGTCTGAAATCTGAGTTGCTATACCATAAGAATTCTTCACCAAGCTTTTCCTCTAGTCCCTTTTACTGGTCTGGGCCCCATGCTCCTGACTACCCAGCACTTTTCTTTCACTATACATGGCACTGACCCTTAGGAACGTCACAGTATCACAATGTGCCTTCAGTCGGTTCTTGTGGCCTTCAAAATAGAGCAAAGAACCATCACAGTGATAGGGGACTCTACTCATTTGGGTGCCACATATTTCTGTAGCACACTATTCACCTTCATATTCTAGGATCTCATATTTCTTTCTAAGCACACTTGTCTCATCCTCATACTTCTGCACCTTACAAACTTCTTAGAGGAATCAGGCAATATTTCTTTCCTGAGCTTGTGGGCATTTCTTGAACTTGCTTTCATACTCTATCTTCCCATGGGAGATTTTGGGCATCTAGGGGTAAGGAATTTGGTTCCATGGCAAATGACTTATAGAAAATGAACAAAGTCCCTACTTCCTTTCCCAGTACTACGAAACAATAAACAAAACTGACCTGTCCTCCTACTGTAGGATTGGGCATTCTACTGAAAGCAATGAATGCTTCTCCAAGGTAGGATCCAGGAAAAAGTGAAGGAACAGGAACAAATAACACTGGACAGTAGTCTCTGCTCCTGATAGTAAGAGCCACCGTGCTGATTAGAGGCACTGAGATGACCCAAATCCCGTGGGGGAAGAGAGCTGAACACCCAGGAGTGCAGACATCCTGAGACCGCAGGACCAACTGCCACTTCTGCACACCTCTGCCCACATCCCCAGTCCAAGGTGAAACTGCACAGTGCCTCTGGACACAGGAATATAGGAACACTCAGCCACTGGTACTGTGGTTCTGGTCTGCACCCAGAACTGAACTGAACCGGCCAAACAGTTCCCTGCACACAAATCCTGTGGGAAGAGAGCTGGACCCTCAGAAGTGTGGACATTCCTGAGAAGTCAGAGGAGACTACACTTCTGCCCACAGTACAGACCTAAGAGAGAGTCTCCTACTGCCAACTGTGCAGGACCTAGCAGCAATCTCGGGCAGGACCCTTTGATTCCTGCCCATGCCTAGAGATGGAAGAAAGTCCAAGAACATATCAAAATGATCATCCATTGTGATTAAGTAGGCTTCATACCAGGGATGCAGAGAAGGTTTAATATACGAAAATCCATCAATGGAATCCACTATATAAACAAACTCAAAGATAAGAACTACACAATCATTTCATTAGATGCTGAGAAAGCATTTGACAAAATTCAACACCCCTGCATGATAAAAGTCCTGGAAAGATCAGGAATTCAAGGCCCATATCTAAACATAGTAAAAGCAATATACAGCAAACCAGTACCTAACATCAACCTAAATGGAGAGAAACTTGAAGCAATCCCACTAAAATCACAGACTAGACAAGGCTGCTTATTCAATATAGTACTCAAAGTCCTAGCCAGAGCAATTAGACAAAAAAAGTAGGTCAAAGGGATACAAATTGGAAGGGAAGAAATCAAAATATCACTATTTGCAGATGATATGATAGTATACTTAAGTGACCCCAAAAATCCTACCAGAGAACTACTTAACCTGATAAATAACTTCACCAAAGTGTTGGGGTATAAAATTAACTCAAACAAATCGGTAGCCTTCCTCTATTCAAAGGATAAAAAGGCTGAGAAAGAAATTAGTGAAATGACACCCTTCACAATAGTCCCAAATAATATAAAATATCTTGGTGTGACTGTAACTAAGCTAGTGAAAGGTCTGTATGACAAGAACTTCAAGTCTCTGAAGAAAGAAAATGAAGATCTCAGAAGATGGAAAGATCTCTCGTGCTCATGGATTGGCAGGCTTGATATAGTAAAGATGGCCATTTTGCCAAAAGCAATCTACAGATTCAATGCAATCCCCATCAAAATCCCTACTCAATTCTTTGTAGAGATAGAAAGAGCAATTTGCAAATCCATTTGGAATAACAAAAAAAATCAGGATAGCGAAAACTATTACTCAACAATAAAAGAACTTCTGGGGAAATCACCATCCCTAACTTCAAGCAGTATTACAGAGTAATAGTCATAAAAACTGTATGGTATTGGTACAGAAACAGGCAGATAGATCAGTGGAACAGTATTGAAGACCCAGAAATGAACCCACAGACCTATGGTCACTTGATTTTTGACAAAGGAGCCAAAACCATCCAATGGAAGAAACATAGCATTTTCAATGAATGGTGCTGGTTCAACTGGAGGTCAGCATGTAAAAGAATGCAAATCAATCCATTCTTATTGCTCATATACAAAGCTTAAGTCCAAGTGGATCAAGGACATCCACATCAAACCAGATACACTCAAACTAATAAAAGAAAGAGTGGGGAAGAGTCTTGATCACATGGGCACTGGAGAAAATTTCCTGAACAAAAAACCACTGGCTTGTGCTCTAAGATCAAGAATCAACAAATGGGATCTCACAAAACTGCAAAGCTTCTGTAAGGCAAAAGACACTGACATTAGCACAAAAGGGCAAATAACAGATTGGCAAAAGATCTTTACCAATCCTACATCTGATAGAGGGCTAATATCCAAAATATACAAAGAACTTAAGAAATTAGACTCCAGAGAGACAAATAACCTTATTAAAATATGGGGTGCAGAGCTATATATCTCCTGGGAATATACCCAAAAGATGCTCCAACATACAACAAAGACACATGCTTCACTATGTCCATAACAGCCTTATTCAAAATATCTGGTACATCTACACAATGGAGTACTACTCAGCTATCAAAAACAATGACTTCATGAAATTCATAGGCAAATGGAATGAAATAGAAAATATCATCCTGAGTGAGGTAAACCAATCACAGAAAAATATACTTGGTATGCACTCATTTGTAAGTGGATATTAGCCCAAAAGTTCGAATTACCCAAGATGCAATCCACAGACCACAGGAAGCTCAAGAAGAAGGATGACCAATATGTGGATGCTCCCACTCCTTCTTAAAACGGGGGAAATATTCATAGAAGGGGATATGGAAGCAAAGTTAGTGCAGCGACTCAAGGAATGGCCATTCAGAGCCTGACACACATGTGGCCCATATATATACAGCCACCAAAACTAGATAAGATTGATGAAGCTAAAAAATGCATGAGGAAAGGGACTGGATATAGATCTTTCCTGAGAGACACACCCAGAGCACGTCCAAGACAGAGGTCAATGCTAGCAGCAAACCACTGAACTGAGTACAGAATACCCTTGGAGGGAATTAGAGGAAGGATTGAAAGAGTTGAAGGAGCTTGCAACCCCATAAGAACAACAATGCCAACCAACCAGAGCTTCCAGGGATTAAACCACTACCGAAAGACTATACATGGAATGACCCAGGGCTCCAACTGCATATGTAGCAGAGAATAGCCTTGTTGGGGGCACCAGTTGATGGGGAATCCCTTGGTCCTGCCAAGATTGGACCCAAAGTTCAGGGGAATATAGGGAGGGCAGTAGGGGAATGGATGGGGGGAAATACCCATATGGGGGAGGGGGAGGGGATTCAGGCTTATGGACAGGAAACCAAGAAAGGGAGTAACAATTGAAATATAAGTAAAGAAATATACCAAATAAATAAATGAATGAAAGAAAGAAAGAAAGAAAGAAAGAAAGAAAGAAAGAAACAATCACATAAAAATAAAAGAAGAGACTAGCTTTCTAGTGGGTCAGAGACCAAGATGACAAACAGTAATGAAGAAAATGACACCTACCGCATTCACCCTACTACCAATTTGAAGACAAGAAATAGCCTCTGAAGCTGTCTGAAATATACATGCTTCCCTCTATCTCCAGAGCAATTAATAAACCATCACAAATATCTTAATATACTTTTTGAAATAACATAAAAATAAATTTTATTTTCAACGTCTGCAAAATCTTTTTAAAATTATTTCAATTTATATATCTGTGCAAATTTTCTGGTGTGTTTTGGAGACAGATTAAAAGAAAGCTTGTCATCATGCCAGCAGAGCACGTTGGAATAGGGCTATATCCAGAAAATTGTTATTGTCTTCTCCACTTCTTTCCACCATGTTCCAATGTAAGAAAGGGAACATCATACACCTTGAAGCTACCCATGGACTTAACTATCAAGGGAAAGACAGAGTACATCAGGGTAGACTTAGTCATAGTTAGTGGACAGACATCCAGGACAGGATGGGGCATGCTGCCCTGACAGAGATAAGGAGATGTGCCTGGGCCTAGGCCTGTTACTTCTTAAAGGCAAGGGGAAGAAGAAAGACAGAAATAAAGCCATCATTGACTTCAAGGCATTCATGGGAATGGTCCTTTACCAGATGAGCACAAAATACTTCTGGCTTGATATTCCCTCACTTGCTTCTTTTAATATACTTTTTATGAAGGTTCTCAAAATACTGACCCACCCTATAGGCAAAGACACTGAGATTTTTGAAAAGTGGCAGTTTGCTAAACTAGGTCTCAGATTCTATATCCTCCACCTTGAACAACTTTGCTGTGGGCTTTGCTTTTAATCTTCAAATAGTGTCTAGACATAGCATATACCGAGGACTAAGTGAGCACTGTATATGGGATTCTCCTCTAAAGTGACAATTGTGTTTCTTTTGCAAATTTTATAACTGTGAATCGAAAGAATAAAAGATAGTCTGATCTAGGCAAACAATGACAAATAAAATATATAAAACAAACAAACCAATGCAGAGAAACTGAGTTTAAGCAGATTACAACCAGCATTTGCTCCACACTAAATGTCCTGTCTCTGGGAATTTTCTCAATGTTCCATTGACCACAAATGCCTCACCCACACTTTAAACATCCAGGTTGCTCAGGTTTCAGCAAATAGGGATTGTTTTCCTTAATTGAAGATCCATCTTTCTGGGAAACTACATGGACATCTTTACCTAATATCAGCTGCCAAGAGAGCTCTCAATGTTCTATTGCTCTGTCCCAAAGTTTAAAATTTCTATGGTTATATTTCCTTGAGTTTTATACTTCATTCATCTAGTTCTAACATATTCAGAACTTGAACAAATTCAATTTCTTTCAAAGGACATATTAAAATAAAAGCATAGTGAGCAGAATCAATAGAGTCATTTTTACTTAAGAAAATAAAGAGTGCCATCCATGCCTGCATAGACAACAGCAGCCTATGTCAGCTGGCCGAGTCTATCAAGTCACCGTCATCCACAGTTCGATTTTACTGTATTCTGCTGAAATAAGATGTGCTGCCAGCTGTTGGTGTGAGGAGGAGATATGATATGGTTGATGTCACCACAGACTCAGTGGGAGATGGCAATGCTAAAATTTGTCCCTGGAACGTCTCTCAAAATTTCCCGTGTTCAAGGTGTTAACTGCTGTTTCACTTGGGATATTGTAATCTTTCAGAGATTGAGCCAATATGAGGAGGCTAAATAGCTGGGAGTGTGCCCTAGAGGTGGATGTTGAAACACAGCCTCTCCACCACCATCTCTCTCTGTTTCTCAGCCACGACAAAGTGACCAACCTCCTCTAATGTGTGCCTGCACTATGATGCATATGATACAATTCACCCAATGCAGAAGTCCAACTAGCCCCAGGCTGGAACCATTAATCAAAGTAGACGATTTTCTCTCCTTATTATGTTGTTTAATCTGGCTGTTTTGTCACAGTGATGCAAGGCTGACTAATGCAAATGGTCTTTAACTTTGGTTCATTCTGAGAAATGCCAGCGTTAACTTTCTTCAGACCATTTCCTGTCTTTTTTTTTTCCCAAAAAAGGCCTATAGATGGGAATCTACAATTCATTTGTGCGCTGATACCCACCACTGCATGACCTCCACAAGGTTCTCAGGCTTGACTGTTATCTACAGATGAGAAGCAGCAGACAAGGATTCCTTAGGCTTTCTTTCAGTTCTAAATATTGCTGAATCCCAGAGCCACATGAAAAGCTCCTCAGGCTGACTTCTTACTCTCTGTGGTGCTGCTGCCTTGTAGGATTAAGAACAGGACTCCTCAGACTGTAGGGCTGGACATTCCTCAGTGCCCAGCTGGACAGTGACAGATCCCAGAGCCATGAGAAATCCAGCTGACATTTCCCAGGGAGATAAGCAAAGGCTTTCCAAGTGCAGGACAGTCAGACACATTTTCACAACACTTCTAGAATGTTCCCAATTATACAAAAGATAAAGATATAAAAAAATCTTAAATGCATACTTCACTGTATCACAATGAATCAGTTAAACAGAAAGGGGGGCAGTGCTGCAGCTCTGGGCAGACACGGCTGCCTCCAGCACCCTGTGGCTCCTGAGGTTTTCATCAATGCTGCTGTCTGCAGAGACTGCAGCAATCCCCCTTTCAAACGGTACTTTGGATGGCAGTTAGACCTTAGAAACAGTCCCTGGCTGTACAAACTCTGGGTGTCCACTAAAATAAAAGTCCCTAAAATAAGATACTGTGTACAATGTTTGAGTTTTTAAGATGAAAACTATTTTTCATTCTTATAATTCATCATGCCCTACCAATAGCCTGAGACAAAAGAACTGCTAATCACTGGCAATACAGATAAGTGGGAAATTGATTTCTCTCTCCTTCCTCCTTCCTCCACTCCCCTCATTTTCTTCCTTTCTTCCCCAATTCCTTTCTTTCTACCCATCTATCTGCCTTCCTTCCTTCCTTCTTTCCTTCCTTCCTTCCTTTCTTCCTTCCCTCCTTCCTTCCTTCCTTCCTTCCTTCCTTCTTTTCTTCCTTTTTCAAATAAGGTCTCACTCAGACTTGCCTTAAACTATTGAAGTCTTGATGGGGCAGCTTCAAGTTCTGATATTTCGGGTATGCTACAACACGTGGCTCAGGACTACCCTTATTTATAATATGTTTATCAAAAGATGGCCTGATATTCTTAGTATTCTACATTGCAATATTGTATATCTATGCACATGTGTGATTACTTATGTATTATTTAAGAGAAAGGAGGTTGTGCGATATTAAATTAGTCTTAAAGAGCATATATGAAAAATAAAGGTATTTCCTCAAACTTAAATTTTGTAGAAAAAAATCATTGTATGAAATTCAAAACAAAAAGTTTAATATTGTGTTGTTAAATCTGGTTGTTGACTCATAATATGATACCAGAGAACTGCTCACTGGAGAGACACTGCATAGAGAAGGACTCAGGACGATACGATAAGAGAAATATATGACTCTTGAAGATGTTCCACCTGAACTCCAAACTTCAGGTATCATCAGAGGCTTCGGGAAACACCAAGAATGTATCAGCATGTCACCAGCAACAATTAAAGGCAACTTCTTTTTTTATTGGATTTTTATTTACATTTCTTTTTTTTAATATTTTATTTATTTATTATATATGAGTACACTGTAGCTGTCATCAGACAAACCAGAAGAGGGCATCAGATCCCATTACAGATGGTTGTGAGCTACCACGTGGTTGCTGGGATTTGAACTCAGTACCTCGGGAAGAGCAGTCGGTGCTCTTAACCACTGAGCCATCTCTCCAGCCCTTATTTACATTTCAAACTTTGTCTCCATATCACCTCCTGTGAATATTTGTGTTCCCCCTTCTAAAAAGGACTGAAGCACCCACACTTTGGTCTTCCTTCTTCTTAGGCTTCATGTGGTCTGTTGATTTTATCTTGGTTAATCTGAGCTTTTGGGCTAGTATCCACTTATCAGTGAGTGTTTTGTGTTTGGGTTACCTCACTCAGGATGATATTTTCTAGTTCCATCTGCTTGCTTATGAATTTAATGAAGTGATTTTTTTAATAGCTGAGTAATATGCCATTGTGTAAATGTACCACTTTTTCTGTATCCATTCCTCTGTTGAGGGACATCTGGGTTCTTTCCAGCTTCTGGCTATCATAAATAAAGCTGCTATGAAAATGGTGGAGCATATGTCCTTGTTATATGTTGGAGCATCTTTTAGGTATATGCCCAGGAGTGGTATAGCTAGGATGACAGGTAGTATTATGTCCAATTTTCTGAGAAACCTCCAGACTGATTGCCAGAGTGGTTGATTGTACCAGTTTACAATCCCATCAACAATGGAGGAGTGTTCCTCTTTCTCCACATGGTGGCCAGTATCTGTTGTCACCTCAGTTTTTTATCTTAGCCATTCCGACTGGTATGAGGTAGAATCTCAAGGTTGTTTTGATTTGCATTTCCCTGATGACTAAGAATATTGAACAGTTTTTTAGGTGCTTCTCAGGCATTTTATATTCCTCAGTTGAGAATTCTTCGTTTAGTTCTGTTCCCCATATTTAATAGGGTTATTTGATTCTCTGGAGTCTAACTTCTTGAATTCTTTATATATATTGGATATTAGCTCTCTATCAGATGTAGGATTGGTAAAGATCTTTTTACAATCTGTTTGTTGTCATTTTGTCCTAATAACAGTCTTCTTTGCCTTACAGAAGCTTTGCAATTTAACCAATACAAATTAGTAGCCTTCCTCTAGATCAGAGCATTATTCAACCCTCATAAGAGAAAGTAGATGGGTTATGGGATGTGGAGTAGTTTGAGATGTGGACCAGGAGGGGAATAAAATCTGGAGTGTAAAAATTAATTAAGCTGAAGGGACCGGATCAACAGTTCTCTATATTCAACAAAACTTGAAAATCTGCAGGAAATTGATGATTTCCTAGACAGATACCAGGTACCAAAGTTAAATAAGGAACAGATAAATCATTCAAACAACCCAATAACTCATTAAGAAATACAAGCAAGTCATTACAGGTCTCCCAACAAAAAAGAGCCCAGTTCCAGATGGGTTTAGTGCAGAATTCTATCAGACCTTCATAGAAGACCTCATACCAATACTATCCAAACTATTCCACAAAATTGAAACAGATGGAGCACTACCGAATTCCTTCTATGAAGCCACAAATTACTCTTATACCTAAACCACACAAAGACCCAACAAAGAAAGAGAACTTCAGACCAATTTCCCTTATGAATATCAAAGCAAAAATACTCAATAAAATTCTGGCAAACCGAATCTAAGAGCACATCAGAACAATCATCCACCATAATTAAGTAGGCTTCATCCCAGGCATGCAGGGATGGTTTAATATACAGAAAACCATCAATGTGATCCATTATATAAACAAACTGAAAGATAAAAACCACATGATCATTTCATTAAATGCTGAGAAAGCATTTGACAAAATTCAACACCCCTTCATGATAAAAGTCCTGGAAAGAATAGGAATTCAAGGCCCATACCTAAACATAGTAAAAGCCATATACAGCAAACCAGTCACTAACATTAAACTAAATGGAGAGAAACTTGAAGCAATCCCACTAAAATCAGGGACTAGACAAGGCTGCCAACTCTCTCCCTACTTATTCAATATAGTTCTTGAAGTTCTAGCCAGAGCAATCAGACAACAAAAGGAGATCAAGGGGATACAGATTAGAAAAGAAGAAGTCAAAATATCACTATTTGCAGATGATATGATAGTATATTTTAGTGATCCCAAAAGTTCCACCAGAGAACTACTAAAGCTGATAAACAACTTCAGCAAAGTGGCTGGGTATAAAATTAACTCAAATAAATCAGTAGTCTTCCTCTACACAAAAGAGAAACAAGCTGAGAAAGAAATTAGGGAAACGACACCCTTCATAATAGACCCAAATAATATAAAGTACCTCGGTGTGACTTTAACCAAGCAAGTAAAAGATCTGTACAATAAGAACTTCAAGCTTCTGAAGAAAGAAATTGAAGAAGACATCAGAAGATGGAAAGATCGCCCATGCTCATGGATTGGCAGGAATAATATAGTAAAAATGGCCATTTTACCAAAAGTGATCTACAGATTCAATGCAATCCCATCAAAATACCAATCCAATTCTTCAAAGAGTTAAACAGAACAATTTGCAAATTCACCGGGAATAACAAAAAAACCCAGAATAGCTGAAACTATTCTCAACAATAAAAGGACTTCAGGGGGAATCACTATCCCTGAACTCAAGCAATTACAGAGCAATAGTGATAAAAACTGCATGATATTGGTACAGAGACAGACAGACAGACCAATGGAATAGAATTGAAGACCCAGAAATGAACCCACATACCTATGGTCACTTGATTTTTGACAAAGGAGCCCAAACCATCCAATGGAAAAAAGATAGCATTTTCAGCAAATGGTGCTGGTTTAACTGGAGGTCAGCATGCAGAAGAATGCAGATCGATCCATGCTTATCACCCTGTACAAAGCTTAAGTCCAAGTGGATCAAGGACCTCCACATCAAACCAGATACCCTCAAACTAATAGAAGAAAGAGTGGGGAAGCATCTCGAATACATGGGTTCTGGAAAAAATTTCCTGAACAAAACACCAATGGCTTATGCTCTAAGATCAAAAATCGACAAATGGAATCTCATAAAACTGCAAAGCGTCTGTACGGCAAAGGACATTGTGGTTAGGACAAAACGACAACCAACAGATTGGGAAAAGATCTTTACCAATCCTACAACAGATAGAGGGCTTATATCCAAAATATACAAAGAACTCAAGAAGTTAGACCGCAGGGAGACAAATAACCCTATTAAAAAATGGGGTTCAGGGGTTGGGGATTTAGGTCAGTGGTAGAGCGCTTGCCTAGGAAGCGCAAGGCCCTGGGTTCGGTTCCCAGCTCCGAAAAAAAAGAAAAAATGGGATTCAGAGCTAAACAAAGAATTCACAGCCTAGGAATGAGGAATGGTCAGAAACACCTAAAGAAATGTTCAACATCTTTAGTCATAAGGGAAATGCAAATCAAAACAACCCTGAGATTTCACCTCACACCAGTGAGAATGGCTAAGATCAAAAACTCAGGTGACAGGGTTGGGGATTTAGCTCAGTGGTAGAGCACTTGCTTAGCAAGTGCAAGGTCCTGGGTTCAGTCCCCAGCTCCGAAAAAAAGAAAAGAAAAGAAAAAAAAAAACAACTCAGGTGACAGCAAATGCTGGCGAGGATGTGGAGAAAGAGGAAAACTCCTCCATTGTTGGTGGGATTGCAGACTGATACAACCATTCTGGAAATCAGTCTGGAGGTTCCTCAAAAAATTGGACATTGAACTACCTGAGGACCCAGCTATACCTCTCTTGGGCATATACCAAAAAGATGCCCCAACATATAAAAAAGACACGTGCTCCACTATGTTCATAGCACCCTTATTTATAATAGCCAGAAGCTGGAAAGAACCCAGATGCCCTTCAACAGAGGAATGGATACAGAAAATGTGGTATATCTACACAATGGAATATTACTCAGCTATCAAAAACAATGACTTTATGAAATTCATAGGCAAATGGATGGAACTGGAAAATATCATCCTGAGTGAGGCAACCCAATCACAGAAAAACACACATGGTATGCACTCATTGATAAGTGGCTATTAGCCCAAATGCTTGAATTACCCTAGATGCACAGAACACATGAAACTCAAGACGGATGATCAGAATGCGAATGCTTCACTCCTTCTTTAAAAGGGGAACAAGAATACCCTTGGTAGGGAATAGGGAGGCAAATATTAAAACAGAGGCAGAAGGAACACCCATTCAGAGCCTGCCCCACATGTGGCCCATACATATACAACCAGCAAACTAGATAAGATGGATGAAGCAAAGAAGCGCAGGCCAACAGGAACCGGATGTAGACCTCTCCTGAGAGACACAGCCAGATTACAGCAAATACATAGGCGAATGCCAGCAGCAAACCACTGAACTGAGAACGGGACCCCTGTTGAAGGAATCAGAGAAAGGACTGAAAGAACTTGAAGGGACTGACATCCTATATGAACAACAATGCCAAGCAACCAGAGCTTCCAGGGGCTAAGGCAATACCCAAAGACTATACATGGACTGACCCTGGGCTCCAACCTCATAGGTAGCAATCAATAGCCTAGTAAGAGCACCAGTGGAAGGGGCAGCCCTTGGTCCAGCCAAGACTGAACCCCCAGTGTACGTGATTGTTGAGGGGAGGGTGGTAATGGGGGGAGAATGGGGAGGGGAACACCCAGATAGAAGGAGAGGGGAAGGGGTTAGGGGGATGTTGGCCCAGAAACTGGGAAAGGGAATAACATTTAAAATGTAAATAAGAAATACACAATTTAATAAAGAAAAAACAGAAAAAAGGATAAAAAGAAAGAATTCATATCATTAAAAAAAAGAGAAAGTAGATGTGAATTATAACAAAGACTAACAACTGGGTAATATGCAGAGAGTGAAAGACTTTGAAGCTCTCAATCCTAAATCCAATATCCTCATTAAATTTCTCCACTCAAGGCTCAGGGACTTACGTAAGCTATGGGAGGAATATCAAAACAAGAAGTAGTAGCTAACTTCCAATAAGTTACAAGAAGACACAACAGTATTGATGTACATATAACCTCGTGTATACTGAACAGCATGCCTTAGACCTGCAAAGGTTCAAGGCAGATAGGGTCCCAACTTTGAGAACTGAAAATGTACATGGAGTCCCACCCCTAAACAAGAGGCTATTTGAAACTAGAGAGCATGAAGTTGGGAGAATAGGGAGCTGAGAAGAATCTAGGAGGAGTTGGGGGAATGGAAAATTTGATCAAAATATGTTGTACCAGAAAACATTAGCAAAAAATTTTTTAAAAAAATTTTAAAAACCACACAATACTATAACAAAAACAATTATTTTGAATGATAACTAAAAGAATTAATAAAAAGAATGTTTCATGTTGAAAGCAGAAAAACAGAAGCATATGCAATCCAATGTTTTCAGGCATATAGTCTATTCTGTCCCAATGCTAACAGAAAGTTGCATATGACCTGTCAATATGCCATTGACATACGTTTATATGTATTAGCCAAAATCTCTATACAATACCTCAAACTTGTAATTTAAGTACATGGACGATTGAAGAAGGAGGGTCAGCTACACATTGGAAAATATCAGGGACTACAGAGTAAGATCCTGTCTCAAACAAATAAACAAAATTAGAGTCAGGATAAAAATATATATTAACAAGACTGAATAAGATCAAGATTAAAAATTAAAATGTTTTATTAAACATATGTGAAAACAGCACACTGGGAAAAGGGCAGAATTTTCAACCAATGGTGATGGTCTCTAAACTAGATCTCTGCATGTAGAATACAAATAGATTCATACCTGTCACCTCACACAAAACTCAACTTCAAATGGATCAAAACGTCAACACAAAACACACTTAACCTCATGGAAAAGACAGTGGGGAATAGCCTTGAACTCACTTGCACAGGAGAAGGCTTCCTGAACACTGTTAGCACAGTACTAATATCTTATATCAGCAGTTACTAAATAGGACTTCATGAAAGAGAAAGGTTTCTGTAAGACAAAGACATAATCATTCAGACAAAATGGAATCCTATAAATTAGGAAAACATTTTGACCAACTTCATATCCAAGAACAGACTAATATATAAATTAGTATAAATAATATACACAAGATATAAATAACTCAAGGAATTAAATATCAAAACAACAAATTATTGTATTTTTTAAATGAGGTACAAATTTAAACAGAGAACTCTCAAAAGAAGAAACAAGGCTGCCCACTCTCTCACTACTTATTCAATATAGTACTCTAAGTCCTAGCCAGAGCAATCAGAAAGCGAAAGGAGGTCAAAGGAATACAAATTGGAAGGGAAGAAATCAAAATATCACTATTTGCAGATGATATGATAGTGTAATTTAGTGACCCCAAAAGTTCCACCAGAGAACTACTTAACCTGATAAACAACTTCAGCAAAGTGTTGGGGTATAAAATTAACTCAAACAAATCAGTAGCCTTCCTCTACTCAAAGGATAAACAGGCTGAGAAAAAAATTAAAGAAATGACAATCTTCATAATAGTCCCAAATAACATAAAATATCTGGTGTGACTTTAACCAATAACTGAAAGATCTGTATGACAAGAACTTCAAATCTCTGAAAAAAGAAATTGAGGAAGATCTCAGAAGATAGAAAGACCTCCCATGCTCATGGATTGGCAGAATTAATATATTAAAGATGGCCATTTTGCCAAAATCAATCTACAGATTCAATGCAATCCCTATCAAAATCCCTACTCAATTCTTTATAGAGATAGAATGAGCAATTTGAAAATCCATTTGGAAAAACAAAAAAACCAGGATAGTAAAAACTATACTCAACAATAAAAGAACTTCTGGGGGGAATCAACATCCCTGACTTCAAGCAGTATTATAGAGCAATAGTCATAAAAACTGTATGATATTGGTGCAGAAACAGGCAGATAGATCAGTGGAACAGAATTGAAGACCCAGAAATGAACCCACAAACCTATGGTCACTTGATCTTTGACAAAGGAGCTAAAACCATCCAATGGAAGAAACAGCATTTTCAAAGAATGGTGCTAGTTCAACTGGAGGTCAGCATGTAGAAGAATGCAAATCGATCCATTCTTCTCACCAGTGGGTGAAAATTTCCTGAACAAAAAAACCAATGGCTTATGCTCTAAAATCAAGAATTGACAAATGGGACCTCATAAAACTGCAAAGCTTTTGTAAAGCAAAGACACTGTCATTAACACAAAACAGCAACCAACAGATTGGGAAAAGATCTTTACCAATCCTACATCTGATGGAGGGCTAATATCCAAAATATACAAAGAACTCAAGAGTTAGACTCCAGAGAACCAAATAACCCTATTAAAAAATGGGGTTCAGAGCTAAACAAAACATTCTCAGCTGAGGATTATTGAATGGCCAAAAAGCACCTAAAGAAATGTTCAACATCCTTCATCATCAGGGAAATGCAAATCAAAACAACCCTGAGATCCCACCTCACACTTAGTCAGAATGGCTAAGATAAAAAACTCAGGTGACAGCAGACGCTGGCGAAGATGTGGAGAAAGAGGAACACTCCTCCATTGTTGGTGGGATTGCAAACTGGTACAACCACTCTGGAAATCAGTCTGGAGGTTCCTCAGAAAATTGGACATTCCACTACCTGAGGACCCAGCTATACCTCTCTTGGGCATATACCCAAAAGATGCTCCAACATACAAAAAAGACACATGCTCCATTATGTTCATAGCAGCCTTATTTATAATACCTAGAAGCTGGAAAGAACCCAGATGCCTTTCAACAGAGGAATGGATTAAAAAAAATGTGATACATCTACACAAAGGAGTACTACTCAGCTATCAAAAACAATGAGTTCATGAAATTCATAGGCAAATGGAATGAAATAGAAAATATCATCCTGAGTGAGGTTACTAAATCACAGAAAAACACACTTGGTATGCACTCATTGATAAGTAGATATTAGTCAAAAAGCTTAAATTACCCAAGATGCAATCTACAGACCACAGGAATCTCAAGAAGAAGGATGACCAAAATGCAGATGTTCCCACTCCTTCTTAAAAGGGGGGGGGGATATTTATAGAAGGGGATATGGAAGCAAAGTTAGAGCAGCGACTCAAGGAATGGTCATTAAGAGCCTGACACACATGTGGCCCATATATATACAGCCACCAAAACTAGATAAGATTGATGAAGCTAAAAAATGCATGTGGAAAGGGACTGGATATAGATCTGTCCTGAGAGACACATCCAGAGCACATCCAAGACAGAGGTCAATGCTAGCAGCAAACCACTGAACTGAGTACAGGACCCCCTTGGAGGGAATTAGAGGAAGGATTGAAAGAGTTGAAGGAGCTTGCAACCCCATAAAAACAACAGTGCCAACCAACCAGAGCTTCCAGGGACTAAACCATCACTGAAAGACTATACATGGTCTGACCCAGGGCTCCAACTGCATATGTAGCAGAGAATAGCCTTGTTGGGGCACCAGTGGAAGGGAAAGCCCTTGGTATGGCCAAGGTTGGATGCCCAGTGCAGGAGAATATGGGGGAGGGCAATAAGGGGGATGTATAGGGGGGATACTCATATAGGGGAGGGAGAGGGGAAGGAATGGGGGCTTATGGTCAGGAAACTGGGAAGGGGAATAACCTTTGAAATGTAAGTAAAGAAATATATAATAAAAATTTAAAAAAGAAAAAGAAAAAATAAAGAAAAAGTCAAATGGCTAAGACACTTAAAGAAATGCTCATCTTAGGAGTATCACAAAAGCTGTTGATATATGTGGGATATGTTCTTCTAGCTGTGCTGCCTTGTCTGTCCTCAGTGAGCGAGGAAACACCTAGCCTAGCAGAGACTTGTGCTAGAGTGTGAGGGGGATATCCAGGGGCTTCTCATCTGCTCAGAGAAGAATGCAATGAAGGATGGGAGAGGAATTGTGGAAGAGGGTGACTGGGAGGGGACAGTAATCAGGATTTAAAGTGAATAAGTAAAAAATTATATTAAATTAAATTTAAAAAAGAAATGTACATCATCCTTAGCCCCCCAGGGAGGGAAATCAAAGTCAAAACTACTTTGAGACTCTGTCTTATATTTAACAGAATAGCTAAGATTAATAAGACAAGTGACAGTTCATGCTGACAAGGGTGTAGAGCACTCCATTGCTGGTTAGTGTGCAAATTTGTGCCACTATGGAAATCAGTGTGATCATTCCTCTGAAAGACAAGAATTAATCTACCTGAAGATACAGCCATAGCACTCTTGGGCATATACCCAAAGGATGCTTCATCCTGCCCCAGGACACTTGCTCAAACATGTTTGTTGCACCAGAACTTCTGCATATATATTATAGCTTTCAGTTTAATATTTTTATTGAACTCCTGAGTTTGTAAATGAATGGGTCTCTCTCTTTGGGCTCTTTTCCTTCTGTCCGTTTGCCCAACTTCAATGTGATTTGTTTTGTTTTGTTTTGTTTTACCTTACTATATTTTTTTGTTAGGTTTTGTTGTTATCGCATAGAAACCTGTCCTTTTCTAATGAGACACAGAAAGTTAGTGTGTCTGGATGGGAGGGAATGTAGGGAAGAACTTGGAGGAGTAGAGGAAGGACAAACTATAATCAGGGTATATTGTTTGGGAAAATCTCTTTTCAATAAAAGGGAAAAATAATTCAACACATAATCAATACAGAAATTGGTAATGAGTCTTTGTTGTTGTTTTGTTTGCTTTGTTCTGTTCAACAGAAGTTCCCACATATTAAAGATAGCCTTAAATTTTTTTTCTTATCATTCTGCACCCACATCTTGAAGTGTGGCCTACCACATCCCATTTATGTGTTGCTGAGGATCAAGCTCAAGAATCCCAAGATTGTAAGGCTGGTAAGCAAGCATTCTACTATCTTGAGCCTCATCAATGAAGCTTTTGACCTTTTTTCTTTAATGGCATTTCAGAACTCACCGAGTATGTGTCATTTTGGATTGTCCATATTACATGTGCTTGGCAGTCACAGTTGCTGGATACAAGATCACACAGCACATTCTTAGAGGAGCAATTCTGAAGTGGAAAACATTGAAATGTGACACAAGAAAGTCAACAAAATCACCTGTTATTTGAGGCTGCTTTATTTTGTAGGTCTTGGGAAACAATAGAAAGCAAGTAGCTTTGAAAATGGAATTAAAGAGGAAATTGAGTTTTCATTTCTAGTTCAACAACCCAATGCCAGGTAGTTTATGGAGAGCATGTTTCATTTATTTTAGAGATATAAAATCTTGAAAGGTTACTGGCATCTGCTGGCATTTTTGTGAGAGCCGTTTTCCTACTTCCCAACATAGTAGTAAGGGCAAGAATCAGCTAGTTCTGGTCTCTCTTATTTTTCAGTTACTTTTATAACCCTTACAACCATGACTTCTTCTTCCTCCTCATGCTCTTTCTCTGACTTGGTATTTCAGACAAGATTATATCAGTAAATCACTTTTCTTATAAAGTCATTAATCTGATCATGGGAGTCTTATCATCCTGACCTAATCTAATCCTACTAATTTTCTAAAGATCAACTCTTTTTTAATTCACTTTACATTCTCTCACTGCCTCCCTCATAGTCACTCCTTCCCACAAACCTTTTCTTCCCCCTTCACCTTCTCCTCTGAAAGGCTGGGAATACTGCCCCCCATATCCTCTCAACCCTGGCACATCAAATCTCTATAGCACTAAGCTCATCCTTTCCCACTGAGGTCAGACAAGGCAGCCCAGATAGAAGAACATATCCCGTGGACAGGCTTTTAAGATAGCTCCAGTTATTTGAGACCTTCATGAAGACCAAACTGTACATCTGCTATATATGTGCAGGTTGGCCTACTGCTAGCCTGGGTATGCTTTTTGGTGGGTAGTTGAGTCTGTGATTACCCTGAAGGTCCAAGTTAGTTAATTCTGTTGGTCTAAAGACCACTTTTATGAAATATAAACATAAGAACTTTTAGAGAACTTATATAAATCATAGCAGATAGTTACAGGACACAATCAAATATAGAGAAGGTTGACATTAGGACCAATAGTAGCAGTGCTGATGTTAAAAAATCACAAATATTGAGGGCCAAATATTGGCAGGATTCTAGCATGTTTAGTGGGAAAGGGGGAGTGTGAAATATGTGTTCAGGATGTCTTCCAAGTTTCTGCTTTGAATTACTACACTTGAATAAATAGAGGTTATAGGCAGATGGTCATTCTATGCATAATATTCTCTATCACAGAAATAGTCTGTGCCTAGGAGTCTATGCTACCTCCATTGAGGATTCACACCTTAAATCAGAGCTTATCAGGATAAAAGAAACTAACATGTACATTATGGCAGGCTTATTTCCATCACTATTTCCAGAGCTTTGGAGATTCTTAATATAATCAGTCATCAGGGAAAAATGGCTCTAAATGTATCAATAATCTTAGGAGGGATTATTATATATGAAAACTGCTTAGGGATAGGAATTGTGGGATTCAATAGAGCACAAGACGTTTTGGATGTCCAGGCAGCCACACCCCTATATAGACAGTGGCACAAAACTCATTAAGAAGCTTCTAGCTTGACAGGTGATTATTCAATAGACATCTGCAAGCTAGCTCAAGGTCTTTAATGAAAGAAAATACTTCTATAACAAGTAGTCACCCTTCAGTAACCTTCAGCTTGGGACTTTTCTAGCATTAAGATATATTTAATAGAGTAAGCAAAAAGCATTAAGCTCTTTAACACTCAGGAACCTGTGTGTCACAGTAATGATCACAAAGAACCATATTCAGTCACTTCCAGAAGAAGAATGGCCAAACTATTAAAAAAGGCAATCAAATTAGAATTTGATACAACTCATGACCTACAACATATAAACAGGCTTTTAGATTGATGGACTCTTAGGAAATTTTATAGTAGAGATTCGATGACATTCTTCCTTATTATTTTTTAAATGATAACTAAAATGTAATCAGAACAATAAACACCTGGTGTTGGGAAGTCAATGAACACCAGTATGTGCTAGTTGATTAAATGCTAGTGCAAATTGCTTGAGCACAGAAATAAGGTGCCATATGATCACTAAACAGGATGAACATTGAGATTGGAAAGGTACAGAGTAAGCCCTTTTCCAACATTGGCGGCCATGGGTACTATTAAAATGTAATGTTGGGGAACAAGAGGAAAAGCAGAGTTAGAACTTCATTACACAAAGCTACTCTCTCATAGATTAGCAGATATACATAAAGGAGCACTTGGGTCTTGGTTTCTCCAGGACATTTCCAAGGAACTCATCATCAGAGATTTGAATTAAAAAGCCTGACTTACTTCATTAAAATAGACAGAAGGAAGAGATGCATTGATGGAATTTCCAGAAACTTGACAGCTCAGGAAAGTTTAAAGTCCTAGACCAGAAAGAACCCACATTCATCATACAAGGTTCCAAAGCAGCAATGAAATGTGTTTGTTCTCTTCTAAACCAGGGATCACTGTCAGTTGCTCCTTTGTACAAATACTGTACTGTGACTGCAAAAGTGTTGGCTTCATGGAACCAACCAATCCACTAGCCAGCCTAATCATTCTTCTAGTACTAAATCAACTTAGAGACACACTTACCTATTTTTGAACGTGTGAAAGCTAAAATAGAAGTTTTCCCCCTAAACCCCGTTTCATGAATTCCAAGTAAATGTCAACTTTTCTTTTTTAAAATGTGAACTTTTCAGAAACTGAAACCTCAATATTATTTTAATTATTAAAGAACAGGTTTCTAATTTTATTTGGAAGTTCATTCATTTATTCTTTATCAAAAATATTTTGAGGTAATACATTAAATCACATATCTATCAAGACATCAAATATTTCAAAGAAGGGGGTGAAGGAATAAAACACTAACTTTAAGTAAATAAATAGTTCTAAATACTCTCGTTAACAAGGTTGCTTAATATGGGTTGATTCTGACACTGATATAAAGGTATAGAGGAACCAAGCAATTATGTTACTCTACAATAGGAACTGGATACTCTCTATTCAGTAAGGAGTTTATAGGTGCAAAAAGAGAAAATATTGCATTTATGGAAGAGACTAAGAAAATTATTTATGTATAATAAACATACATGTTACCATACACATAATTTTTCTTGCTTTGTTGACTGAACACACAGAAACAAGGAAGTAGTAATAACAGTGTGCATCTACAAGAATTCTCTATGGAAAGAGAGAATATGGAATTCTTGAAGAAACAAACATTCCAGTCCTGCAATAGAAGCTATACCAGATGATGCTGATATTGCTCACATATTAACAACATTGTTGGAAAGTTGAACACAATAATATAGTAAAACTGGATCATAATTCAAACTGAAAAATAAGTACACATGAGTTTATATTAACAGAACAACTTGAAATTGGTAAATAAGAGGGATCCAAAGTTTTTGGTATGGGAGCCATCAGGTGGGGACTTCATCCTGATGGAAATGAAGTACAACTTCCTTTAAGTATTCTCACAGTGCCTGTAAAAGGGAGGAGACACGGTTGGAAGTCCATTCCCAGTGCTGAAGCCTTGAGAGAAGCATCCTAACCAGCATGGTTGGAAGTCCATTCCCATTGGTGAAGTCCTTAGAGAAGCATCCTAATCAGGCAAACAAATTCATATCAGCAATGAAAGGCAAGTGTTTCTCCCTGAATATACATAAAAACTACCCTAAAGTTAGAAGTTTGTTTAATACCTAAAATGAAAGTATAGAGGGTGTTCCCTGGGTGAAAATCCACAATCTTCTGTGTGTTCTCCTCTGGTGTGCCTGCTCTGCTCCAGTGGGTAGTTCCAATTCCCAGAACACAAAGAATGCCATCAGGAAACCCAAGGCCAAACAAATATACATGAATGTGGGAAAGAGATTTTTAGGAAAGAAGGGACTGGATAAGGGATGAAGAGATGAGAAAGAGTTGGGGTAAGAGCAATCAGAATGAATTACACACATACAAATTAATTGTCAAAGAACAAATGCAACTGCATCTCAAATCTGTTTAAAAATAAATGAAATGAAAAAATAAAGGTGATTTTAAACCATCTTTCTTGGCATAGTTAATACTTTGAGTAACGCTTTAGTGGGCTGACACATTCTCTTTCCAAAGCACGCAGACACACACACTTTCTAGGAAGGGAGATCTCTAAAAGATGAAGGACCATGTTATATATGGGAGTACATGAGTTAGAACTCCGGTGAGACCATGAGAGAACTTTATGTACCAGTTGTTTGTTTATCCATGGTTTCAAGATCAGAAACTACATGGTTGTGGGTCTTTAAAAGACACACACAGAGTCAAAGATATTTCACTGCCCTGGGGAGGAAAATTCTGATGTGCACTGATTTGATAATATGTCTACAATCCTTTGTCACTTTCCACTGGAAGAATTCTATTCTCTTTGCCTGAGGGCAAAGCCTACTGGTCTACTTGGAATGATCTGAAAGAAGCAACAATAACAATAGAGGAGAGGTTATAAAAAAAGGAACTGAAGCTTCTGTGTCCTTCCTTTTCTCCTCTGGGACAGTTCTTGGGGGAAAGTAAATGCCTTCTCTATGGGTCACTCAAGTACATTGAGAAAACCACATTCTCCAGCCACATTGAAAGATCTTCTTCAGGAGTAGTTACAGCCTTAGAGTTTCCTCCAAAAACAAAAAGACTTGTTACAACAATGTTGACAGTTTTCCTGCACTTTTAAACATGGTAGGTGTGGCTCTATCAATTAGCCACAACTTCAGATCTTATCCTATCTATCTAAAGGGTCTTTACATAAATACCAATCTTGCTCTATATCTCAAGCAGATTTTGAACTTACAATCCTCTTGTCTCAGCCTTCTGAGTGGCTTAGATCACAAGTCTGAAACACTAGGCCTGGACCAACTGGCAATTTGACTTAAAACTAATGAAACACTCAGTCCCAGCCAAATAGATAAGCCAATCCTGAGTTTCATGCCCTTAGAAAATATAATATATATCATATATTCTATATGTATGCATTATGAACATATATGTAACATTATACATATACATATAATATATACAATACATTATATATTATATATAGAACATATAATATACACATAACATAATATTCATATAACGGGCAACATATACACATATGTGAAACATACATACATGGAATTGCAACATAGTTATTAATTTCATGTATTATTAATTTATTGTATTATATGTGTATAATGCTTATATATGTCTAATATGTAATATGTTACATGCTGTAATAATATATATTACTGTTTGAAACACTATTCCTTGGAATGGTTTATTAAGTAGAAAGAGATAAATGATATGTGATGCTCTACACAGATAATATGGGAAAACTGAAGAGAGTGGAACAAATGATGTTTCTGAGCATAACCACTCCCCAGCCACACAGAAATCCAAAAGCAATGCTTTGCCTCCCTAAAGATAGTGGGATGAAAGATTAAGTTAAAGAAAATTGATTAAGACATGGCCTTGGAGGAAAAGTAGAACTCACATGACTCTGAATTGGCATTTATAAAGTGTACATATCTGGATTATATCAAAGCTTTTAACAAATGTTTTAAAGATAGAGCCTCATAAGAAAGCAGATGAAACATTGAATGGATGACAGCTGAAAAGCAATACAAAAAGGCCACCAAAGCGTGAGGCTCCTGAGTGCTCAATGCTAATACTTCAGGCCAAGATTCTAGCTGTAATCATCAGATCTACACCACACTTAATTCAACAGATTGGTAATAAATGGTCTGAAGAGATAAGAGTAATGTACAGGAAGTAAGATGTGTGTAGAGAAGGTGAATGAAATCTCTTCACTGTGGTTTTAAAAAGCAACTATACAAACATAAATGTGGGAAATCATTCAGTTTGCAAGAGTTCATGTGGAAAAACTGATTTAATGTGAGCCAACACTGGGATAGGGATTTTCTTTGGGCTAATAAAAACTGTAAAAGAAATAATAGAAAATAGGAAGGGTATGAAAACCCAATAACATCTGCTGAGATTCAGTGCCAGACTGTGGCTTCCATTCAGGTTAGTATCCAGAGGCTCCAAGAAGTTGGGTGGACAGTGAAAGTGGACCTAAACATGGGAACCTCTGCCTTGTGAAAGAACCATGAAGTGGGGTCAGAGGATGTTACAGATGAGGGTCACAAGAGAAAGGAGGAAGATCCCTGCAGGTTCAGTAAGGAATCCATAGTTAAACTAGAAGCATGGGTGAGCAACGGAGTGATGAATTTTCTCAAATTGGGATCTATCTAAGAGTAAAGAACTAATCTTAAGGGCAAGAACATAGACTAGATCCCATAAAGCAGACCCTGAATACTACAGCCAGCTCAATAGTACCATAGCCATTGAAAGCTTGGTTGCTTTGAACTTAAAGTAGATTCCCATTGTTGATAATTGTACACAGTAGTCAGCTAAGTACAATTATATGTAATGTTATATGAAAATACCATTTCAGATTTACTATGCTCTTGGTAAGTGCTGGACAATAATTCTGAAAAAGTACATCAATATTCAAAGGATTTAGAAAGATAAGGTATGTTAATCAGTCTCCCAGGGCTGTAAAATAATTGTAACGATAAATCTATAAAGAACAAAAACTTGTTTCAGTTCACAATTTGGAGGTTTCTGCTCATTGCTCTGATCCTGTGCCAAGAATGCATGATGGGGCATAATAGCTTGTCACTGAAACATGAAAAAGAAAATGGAGACAGGATGAACTTTGGGACTCACAATTTCTGTCAAAGACACTTCTTCAATGGCCAAAATTGTAATTGAGACCCCATCTCTTTAAGGGTCCACAATCTTCCATTAACACCAACTCTACAATAAAACCTTTATTACAATATGGGCTTGCCTGGATCATTCAGGATCCAAACTATAACATCCGTGTTCTCAATCTTGTAATTGGTCATTTGGGAGTTTAAAATTTCTCCTACATCCCAGTAGAACATGGCAGGCCACACCCTTAATGCCAATACCCAGGAAGCTGAAAAGGAAAAATGACCTGGAAACCGCACAGTGAAATATTTCCCCACACACAGAACGAATGAGACAGAGGGAAGGAGACAGAGTAGGGGATGGAGGAGAGAAGCAGAGACAGAGAGACAGACAGGGGAAAAATGGTTTTATACCTTAGTACATATAATCAGAACCTCAAAACCACAAGGTAAGTCTTGAAACCATATGACATTGGGTGGGTTTAGGAATTGGATTAGAGCTGGGGACCAGGGTACTGGTGTTGTTTGTCAGATCTCTACATGATTTCATAATTCAGACAAGTAGTTAAACACTAGTCCATGTGATTTACAAGGTCCATTTTAGTTCTGTGAATATGTAATTCTCTACCTAGATACATTTAACAATAACACAGTAGTTGTTCCATGAATCTATCATGTATTCCTCTTGTCTAAATGGCATCTTTAAAAGATTCCATTGCACATCCCAATATTCCAACTAGTTTCTGTTTATTAGTTTCAAGTTCAAAATATCTGGTCTGAGCACTGTGCTATCCACTGTAAAATTGAAGTAATACCTCTGCTTATGGTAAAGAAGAATAAGTTGAAAATTCATGAAAGGTGCTTTGCATACTGGTCACACAGAAGGACCAGTGAAATCTTTTTTTATTAATACCGAAACCAAAACTTTGTGCCTGTGTAAACTACCTGTTTCAATGCTGTTTAGGCAATTACAACCCACAGAGACCTATGCTACATACAACGTTTCATTCTAAGCAAAAATATTATTAAGAATATTCAAACTACTTAGTTGAGCTCTCAAACCCAAGACTTGTGGTCCTTTAGAAAGAATTCTATGGAAGGTCTATGACATTTTCTATAATTTTAAAAGTTTGATTTTTACAAAATAATTAGGATGACACTTCTTATATTATTTAAAGTGCTAAAAGCATACCAGAAAATTAATGTAGAAAGTTTCAACTCTAAGAAAGTCACACATCAAATAAAGATGTAGTAAAAGAGTTAGGCTAAATAATAATTTTAAAGAACAATATCAAAATAGTCATTCATCCTTGCTCCAGTTGGTTCAGTAATTGGTCACTCTCTTTGTATTTTCAACAGACCTATGGTGTCTTCCCTGGTCCTCACCCATAAATGTTCAATGCACTTTGGCTACTGGTCTCGACAGTGAACCCCTCATTGTGGTCTGCCCTTTCTCTAGAGTTCTGAATCCTTGCTTCTCATTCCTTTTTTCATTGCTCATCATTCTTTGTTCAAAACACACACACACACACACACACACACACACACACACACACACACACACACACACCGCACACTCAACTTGTCTTAGGATTTTCATTCCTGTGATAAAACACCAAGTTTTTTACTTCATGTCAGGAGCATAAACCATCATAAAGGTAAATAAAAGCAGGATCTCAAGGCAGAAGCCTGGAAGCAGGAACTCATGTAGAAGTGATGGAGAAGTGTTGCTTACTGGCTTGCTCTCCATGGCTGGATCAAGCTGCCTTCTTATCTAATCTAATCTAATCTAATCTAATCTAATCTTATCTTATCTATGCCCACTCACATCAGGCATCAATCAAAAGGCTACCCCCCACAGGCTTGTCCTCAGGTCAGTCTGGAGGGCACATTTTATATAACTCAAGTTCCCTCTTTAAAATAAGTCTAGCTTGTGTCAAGTTGTTATAAAACTAGATAGCACAGAGATGGTGCCCGAATTTCATGTCAAATGAGTGTTCCTAGGGCCAGTCCATGTGCAGTGTGTGCCACTAACAAAGCTCTATCACAGTGATTTCCAATCTTCCTAATACTCTGACCCTTTAATACAGTTCCTCATATTGTGGTTACGCCCAACCATAAAATTATTTTTGTTACTACTTCAAACTATAATTTTGCTAATGTTATGGATCGTAATGTAAATATCCAATATGCAGGATATCTGATATGTGACCTCAAAGAGGTTGTGACCCACAGATTGATTACTACTGTTCTAGAGCATTGTGATGGCCAACCATGGTTGTCAAACTGACTACAACTGAATCAACTAAACCCCAAGCATCTTGGAAGCCTGTGAGTTTTTGTTGTTGTTGTTGTTGTTGTTGTTGTTGTTGTTGTTGTTGTTGTTTTGATGAATCACTTGAGGTAGAAAGATCCACCCTCAATCTGAGCTACATCTTCTGGAATGTGGAAAAATATGAAACAATGAAAGAGGAAAGCTTATGCTTCTTTGCCTGCTTGCCCACACTCTTATTGATACAAACATAAATCTTGTAGCTGAGGCATTATTTCACTGGTATTAAAGCCCACTTCTCTGGGATTTCAATATAGACTGAAGACCAGCATATATCTAGGAATTCTCTGGAACTCCGGCACCAGATTGAGACTGCTGAAACATTCAGTACTTTGGATTTAACTGCAGGATTCTTGACTTTTACATCAGCAGACAGCCATTACCAGACTACCTAAAAGACAACCCCTTTTAACCCTGTCTTATTTTTCTATTTCTGTGAAGAGACACTACATCAAGTAAACTTATTGGGGTAGGGTTACATTTTCAGAGGGTGAGACCATGACTATCATGGCAAGGTCCATGGTAGCAAGCAGGCATGACCTCAAACAAGTAGCTGAATGCTTACATCCTGATCCACAAACATGTAGCATAGAGATCTAACTGGGAACAGAATGTGGTTTTCAAACCTCCAAGCCCACTCCCAGTGACATACCTCCTTCAACATCGCCATACCTCCTAATCCTTTCCAAAGAGTTCCACCAACTAGAAACCAAATATTTAAATATATGAGCATCAACCCCTAGGGGGAAGTCATTCTAATTCAAACTATAATCCCCCTAATACAAACATAAAATATGCATCTTGGCATTTGCCAGGGAATAGAGAATTTGGAACTCTGAATTAATGCCCCAGTTACTCTGAGCAGAAAGAAATATAGAAAGCTCCAGCTTCCCTGAGCAGAGAGAAATATAGATGTGGATCCTGGACTCTTGGAAGGTAATGGAAAGACAACACAATATCATAGGAAAGCATGCGTTCCTGTCCTGATGATGGTGGTGGTGGTGGTGGTGGTGGTGGTGGTGTGTGTGTGTGTGTGTGTGTGTGTGTGTGTGTGTGTGTATGCATGTACATTTGTATATATCTGTGGGTTTACATGTTTATGCACACATGTGTCTGAGGATATATATATATATATATATATATATATATATATATATATATATATATATATGGTTGTATAAGCCTGTGGAGGCCAAATATTGCTTCCTTAGATGCTCTCTCCATCCTACTTTTTGAGATGTTATCTAACACTGATGATGGAGTTCACTGTTTTACCTAGGGAGTGTGGGAGCCCTGGAAGATTCCTGTCTCTGCTCCTCCTCCACTCCCTGGTAATGGTCGTAGTACACAATTTTTATGTTCCCACTGAACTCAAATGTTCCTGGTTGCATGCCAAAATCTTGTTCAACAGAACCCTCTCCCCAGTTTGCTGGCCATACTTTTTAAAAGCCACTCTGCCAGCTGTCTGAGGACTCTACTGTGAAGGCTTGAGAGATAAAGAAAACACGCCAGGAACTCCTGTTGCCAATCTTGCCTAGATAGGAAGAGCAGAGAGGATGCTGTAGGCATTTGGAGGGAGAGAAAATGAAACTTATTGACAAACTATGTGTGTAGGAGTAAGGTTTTTAGTGTGGAAGGAAGCTCGCAAGTACCATTGTTTCCACTCAGCTTCATGGAGAAGGGAATGGTATCATTTCCTGAGATGAGAATTTTCAGGCAGAGGGAGGGATCAGTTATAAAGCTTATGCTACATCCAGAGCAAATTTGATGTTTTCATGAAATATTCCAGGAGCATGAAAAGAGGCTGGCAAATGTGTGAGGTAATGGCTTTAAGCAAAAGAAGGAAACTAAGATTTGGACAGTGTCAACTTATAAACGGAATTTAAAACCAATCAATGGGTGTGGGTATTCCGGGTAGAAACTTCAAGTGCATGTTCAGGCCCAAGCTCAGTTTACAGGGAGACAGCAAGAAATGTAGCATCCCCAGGATGGGGAAGTAAGGAAATGTTGCAAAGAGTGATTCCGGAAGTCCTAGTGTGGTGGCACTAGACAGGATAGGTGAGCTGAGCCAGACCTGGACAAACACACTATTCTGTCACGGTTTTTAAAATCCAGCCAATCATTCATTCACATGGAGATAAGTCTGTTTTGAAGGTCTTCACAGTATGTATTTACTTTTACAACTGACCGAACTACACTCCTTTCTCTCTAAATTGTAAGTTTGTGTTCCTGCTATGGGCATTCCATGGATGGTAGCAAGTTGTCCATCTTTTTGTATATCTAAGCCCTTCCCCAAGGATATGTTAATATCTCAAGGTCCTTCCATGAATGCTATTTAAATCTCCCAGGTATGTCTTGTTCTCTGAACCACGTGATTCACATTCTGTTTTCTGGTGAGAGACAGTCATACCATATCCACTCATTTAACTTTTACCTTTAATGAGCTTCAAATTCACATAGATTAAACCTATTTGAAGAATGAATTAGCCTGGGCTGTTAGCTGCTATATGCAGTAGATCCTACTTTTCAACTGGATGTCCTGTGTACCCTTGGGTGAATTCCAAGATGACTCTGAACCCATGGAGACACAAATAGCATTGTGACCTGGTACTCAGAGTTGAACTATCAGAGATAGCTCACTTTTAGAAAGGAAAAAAAATTATCCTAAGTTATATTGGGATCTTCCTGAGTCAAAGTTCAGAAACTCCAAGGCTAAAACTATAGTTTTGAATAGACCCATAGCAAGTTTCTTCAAAGACATATCCAGGCCCATTGCTCTCAGTGCTGTAAAAACTTGCATAGTTTTCATCTAGGTCCCTTGCTCCTCAGCTGAGTTCCAGGCACTAGAGAAGATTCACATGAACAAAGCTCTGAGAAGATTTGTCCTGTGACCAGCCCTGTCCCGAGAAGACTTCAAACCTCAAATGGCTACATCCCTGGCATTGAGGAGGGCTGAGTGAAGGACATCTCAAACTGAAACCTATTTTGAAGTGCTCAGCCATTTTCTTTTCATTAACTTTTATGCAGTGTTTGCCATCTGTTGTATCCTGAAGTGTTTGTGAATGGATATCTGTTCCATGTTAAGTATCTATCCCATAGAACTAGCCTTCTAATAGAGCATATAATCAAAGAGATAAGAATATATACAAAATATGTTCACTGATGATCAAGGAGAAAATAAAACAAAATAATATTGATGATAAATAGGATTATGAACATCTTTATTGCACATACTACATGACAAATACTTTCCTGGTATTCTTCATAATTTTGCTTTTTAAACTCTCCATATGACAGTATAAGGCTGATATTATCATAATACCTACTAAAATATAATACTGGTGGAACACCTAGGTACATTCCCTTGTCCAAGTCTGTTATGCCACAAAAGGAGCTCAGGCTTCAAAAGAGAAAAAAGGCAAAACACGGGACCTTCTCTCATATAGTCATATTGCTTTCTATGTGTAGAGTACACTGTTATGAATTCATGATGTAGAGCAACAGATTGTAGTTATTTCACTAAACCTTAGAATTAGTTGCAATTTTAGTGTTAGATTGCTCTTTTACTCTTAGGAGCCAAGGTTTCCTATCCAACATACCTCTTCCTGCCTTTATCCCATTGTCAAAATTTGAACTTAAACTAAGATTGCAAAATATGGAAAGTAAACTGAATTCTACTTTAGTTAGATTTAAAGAATCAGAAGTATGAAATTTTTGAGGGGGAAGAATGTAGAAGGGTGTTGGGATGAAAAAGATATAGTTTTGTTCAGACTCTGCAGAAACAATGAACATTAAAAATTTTAAAAATCTATCTAGATATTATTTTCACTAATTTCCTCTCTGAAACCTTTGAATCTCACAAAATGATGTTTGACTGAGAGATAATTATGGTGACGATGCAGATTCCACATTTCATATATATGCATTTGCCTGAGTATTGCTGAAGCCCCACAGGGATGAAATATGAAAAGGATAGAATATCAGTCAAGGAATGGGAGGGGGTAGGGATAGTCCTGGAGGAGAGCCAGGCAATGTGGAAATAATTGGGATTCACCACCGCTATTTCCATAATCACTTTAGATGCTTGATGGCTAAGGAGTATGCCATACATTCCTACTCACTGTGTTCTGGGTTCACAGCATTGTTTCAGAAGGTGATGAACCTATTGCTTTTATAGAAAGTTAGCCTTTCTCAAGATGTAACACTGGAAAGAGGTGAGTTCCCCTCACTCTGTGTAATGCAGAAGCTCTGCTGGTTGAACCTGTGTTGCACTGCTCTCCTGGTCAGCTGTCTGCCTCATCTACTTCCAAGACAAAAACTGCTTTTTCTAAAATCATCAGTAGGGTATACTGATCCTTTATATACAAACTGAGAAAGTAAATGTCAATCAGTGTGAAAAAAAATCAATGAAATATTATATGTTTTTAAGTCTTAATGTTTTTAAGTCTTCATCCCTAGGAAAACTGGCTGTCTCTGGCCAGTGCACTTTTCTATGGGAACACTATACTCTGTGTTAAGTAGACAACAGTTAGATACCACCATCTAAAGTCATCTCCCACAGTAGGCACACTCTAATATGGGTATGTTGTATTCACTGCTAATGTAGGGACAGAACTAGTCCTTATTGATGCATGTTTTATGTTGGTCCCCCCAGATCTTTCTTCATCTCACCCATTAAGCTTCTGCTCCATATTGGTTTAGAGGAAATCGACACAAGATACTCCGCCACCACACAGCAAAGTAATGCCTGCGTGACGGTGAAAAGCTGTACTCAAAAGATGGCCTTGCAGAGGAGGTTGATGCTTCCTAAGAGTTCATAAAATGAAACATTTGAAAACCTACTCTTGGGACAGCAACAGTCTCTCCTGGTCCAGGGAAGGCCCATCAGCCACATAGACATTTCCCTCAATCCAAAGTCAAGACCCCATCTTTCCTGTACATGATACTCCAGATTCCCAGCCTGATATTTGGGTATCTTAGGGCTGAACTTAAGTCCAAAACTTTTTCATTCCTGGAAAGGAAGGGGTGAGAGAAAGGAATATAAAAAGCTGCAGCCTAAAGTTAGTGGCTATGTGCATCATGACTTGAATGACAGTACTGACCAACAGGAACAATAATCTACACAGAATTCTTGTACTGGCCTATAGGAAAGAACCATCCTTATTCATTCTCAATCTCCTCACAGCCAGTATTGCCTCTATCTGTTTGAACAGAAAAGAAAAACACTGAAGTTTATCACCAATCTTATGGAATTGCCACCACGTGTTTAGATTGATATGGACAGCAAGTAAGCTAAACTTGTTACTGAACCAATGGAATGGAGGTAAGGGTATTGCTACTGCATGTTGTGTTGCTGACAAAAATAAGCTAACACCTATGAAGTACTACAGTGTGGGTGCCATTCAGCAAGCAAGCACTATGTGCCAGCAATTATGCAGCTAGGTTCAGACAATAGCTGGAGTGACCATAATCACATACAAGGAGTGCAACCCTGTGAAAGCCTTCAAAGTGAGAGTGCCAAGCAAGAAGAGCTGAACATGAGCTCAGGAGTAATGGGCTGGGGGCAGAGACACCGTCACAAAACTTAGAATGTGGAGGCTTATGGGCTCCTGCTAAGAGTAAGTAAGGAAACACATGGGGCACATGCTCAGTCAGAATTGAGAACTTGGTCCTTAGACTGTAGTCTTCTTATCTACAGGTGTTCTCTTGAAGCCTTGTTCTATGTTGCCTGTATGCCCCCTACCATAGCATTATTATCCAATAACCCAGTAGTATCTTTAAGTAATTCATTAAAGCAGCACAATTCCCTGGACCTCCATACCTGAGTTTCACCTTCACAAAAGCAGTAGTCTTATCCACCAGTTTTCAATGTAGTCCTGGAATACATACATATGAAGAAGAATGAAAAACACCATGGGGCAAAAGATGTAGTGTGACTTGAAGCACTCACCTTTTGTTAGCAGAGTTCTGACGAGCTGAGTTCTTTCTTGAGAAACACTGAAGAAAGACTAAAGCAGATCTTCATCTATGATAAGCTTCATTCAACCTGGCAAAGTAATTCTTAAGTCTGAAAACATATGCAGTCTGGGTAGAGTATAAGGGTTCTAAAAATTCATTTGCTTTCTCCCCTTTCCCATTCCAAGTCCTGAAATGAAACTGTCTTGTTTGCAGAACACCTCTATAAAAGTTTGAATGAAATCATTTACATGAAAGATATCCCACCCTAGGGATCCTGAGTACCACACAGCAGATGGGGACCTTTTGGAAAGAAGCCCAGTAGTGTGGTGTTGTAGGAGATTATTGCAAGAGTAAGCCATGTTTGTACAGGAAATGCTTCCTAAAGGGCAGAAGAGAAAGTGCATATTCAGCCATCCAGGGAACAGTGAGTGAGAGGAAGAGAGGAAATAACTCACAAATCTAAATTTATCCTCAAATGCAATTTACTCTATCCTCACTAACCCAGTAGCTATCAGGAAAATAATTTTGACTTTTACACTGTATGTGTCACTATCCTTTCTGCTGAGAAAATGCCAGTACTCTGAAAGTAGAAAGGAGATGATGTTCACACCTGGTCAACAAAGAGCACCTAGGTGACCATGAACTTAGCCCAGGAACAGGGGCCGGAGGTACTTTCCTTAATTTTGTCTCTAAACTGACACAGAAAACAAAACAGAAGTGTACATCTTTGTGTAGTTACCCTGTGATCTTTTAAGACACAGATACACAGTATAATACTTAACTCAGTGTTAGCGATCCATTGCCTCAAACTTCTCTTTATAGGGGGACTTGCTGAAACCTCTTCAGTTTTCTGAAATGCATAGTGCACTATTATCATCATTAGTCATAGCACTGTGCAACAGAGCAACAAACGTTTTTGTTCCTAACCATAGCTCAATGTCCATTGATCAACCTTTCTCCACCTGAGTTGCCCCCTCTCTCCCTAATGTTCAATAACTATATATCTCTATATTTTGAGGATATTTCTCTACTTAGTCTCCACATATCAGTGTGGAAGAGGAAAAATCAACAAAGAAAACCCAAACTGAGGGAAAACTAGAAATAAAGAAGTTAAGAACTTGAACAGGAACCTCAGAGACAAAAGAATACAAGAAGTAGAAGAGAGAACCTCAGGCATTAAAGACAAAATAGAAATGGGTATTTTGGTTAAGAAAATATTAAATTCAAATCTAACCAGACACAAAACATCCAAAATTTGGGACATGATGAAAAACCAAATTACAAATTTGCAATAATGGAATAAAGGAAGGTAAAGAAACCAGGTCAAACACATAGAAAATATTTCCAATAAAATCATTGAAGAAAAATATCCAAACCTAAAGTAGGAGAAGCCTATCAAAGTAATAGAAACTTACAGAATATAAAATGATATAAAATGGACTCAACCAGAAAAGAAATCCCTGTCAGCACATAATGTTAACACAAAAAAAGTAAAAAAAAAAAAAATAGAGTAAAATAAACAATCTGGAAAAGGCAAGCAAAAAGGAGCAAGTAACATATAAAAGCAGACCAATTAAAATTACACCTGACTTCTCAATGAAGACTTAAAAGTCAGAAGCTGCTGGACAGATTATGCTGCAGACTCTAAGAGATTAATGAAGAAAATAAGGTATTCCATAATAGAACAAAATTTAAGATATATATTTCTACAAATCCAGCACTACAAAAGGTGCTAAAGGAAAACTCAACCTAAAGAGGTTAATGAAACCTAGGAAATACAGGGAATGAATAATCTCAGACCAGCAAAATCAAAATCAAAAGAGGGGAAACACACACACACACACACACACACACACACACACAAACAAAAAACATGAACAATAACGACAATGACATGATAACAGGAATCAATAATAACTAGCCATTGAAATATCTAAGCATCAGTTATTTTTTTTTCTAAGCATAGCAACTTTTATTTATAAGATGAGCAAAGTAATGACAGGGACCTTTGACCCATCAAAAGTGGTGATCCTTGTGTTAATTTGATTGCATTATTATACAATAAATACATATACCAAGTCATAAAAAAGATAAGTGGAAACAGGATCCATCCTTCAGCTGCATCTAAGATCTTTAACAACAAAGACCAATATTACCTCAAGGTAAAAGGTTGATAAAAATATCCCAAGCAAATACATCTAATAAACAAACTGGTGTGGTCATTTTAGTACCTGACAAAATATACTTCAAAGCTAAACTACTCAGAAGAGACCCATTAGAAGAAAAATCCAGTAACACTAAGAGACTGGGTTCAAAACAACATCCATCCTTCAGATTTATCCAAGAATCACAGCTTAACATCACAGATTAAGAACAACTCAGAGGAGATACCTTACCGCCTGGTCAGGTGGGCACTCCTGAGGCTGCAGAGCGGAAGAGACCACCAACACTGCCCACCCCTGCCCACATCCCTGACCCAAGAGGAAACTGTACAAGGCCTCTGGGTTCCTTTGGGGGAGGGCCCAGGAGCAGCAGGAGCCCTGCCTGAGACACCGCCAGAACCTGAAGGAAACAGACCGGATAAACAGTTCTCTGCACCCAAATCCCGTGGGAGGGAGAGCTAAACCTTCAGTGAGGCAGACACTCACCCCGCGAGCGAACTTGAGCCTCGGGACCACAGGTAAGACTAACTTATCTGCTGCAAGTGACCTGCCTGGTGAACTCAAGGCACAGGTCCACAAGAACAGCTGAAAACCTGTAGAAAGGAAAAACTACACGCCCAAAAGCAGAACACTCTGTCCCCATAACTGACTGAAAGAGTGGAAAACAGGTCTACAGCACTCCTGACACACAGGCCTATAGGAGAGTTTAGCCACTGTCAGAAATAGCAGAACAAAGTAACACTAGAGATAATTTGATGGCGAGAGGCAAGCGCAGGAACCCAAGCAACAGAAACCAAGACTACATGGCACCATTGGAGCCCAATTCTCCCATCAAAACAAACATGGAATATCCAAACACACCAGAAAAGCAAGATCTAGATTCAAAATCATATTTGACCATGATGCTGGAGAACTTCAAGAAAGACATGATGAACTACCTTAGAGAACAAGTAGAAGCCTACAGAGAGGAATAGCAAAAATGCCTGAAAGAATTCCAGGAAAACATAAATAAACAAGTAGAAGCCCATAGAGAGGAGACACAAAAATCCCTGAAAGAATTCCAGGAAAACACAATCAAACAGTGGAAGGAATTAAAAATGGAAATAGAAGCAATCAAGAAAGAACACATGGAAACAACCCTGGATATAGAAAACCAAAAGAAGAGACAAGGAGCTGTAGATACAAGCTTTACCAACAGAATACAAGAGATGGAAGAGAGAATCTCAGGAGCAGAAGATTCCATAGAAATCATTGACTCAACTGTCAAAGATAATGTAAAGCGGAAAAAGCTACTGGTCCAAAATATACAGGAAATCCAGGACTCAATGAGAAGATCAAACCTAAGGATAATAGGTATAGAAGAGAGTGAAGACTCCCAGCTCAAAGGACCAGTACATATCTTCAACAAAATCATAGAAGAAAACTTCCCTAACCTAAAAAAAGAGATACCCATAGGCATACAAGAAGCCTACAGAACTCCAAATAGATTGGACCAGAAAAGAAACACCTCCCATCACATAATAGTCAAAACACCAAACGCACAAAATAAAGAAAGAATATTAAAAGCAGTAAGGGAAAAAGGTCAAGTAACATATAAAGGCAGACCTATCAGAATCACACCAGACTTTTCGCCAGAAACTATGAAGGCCAGAAGATCCTGGACTGATGTCATTCAGACCCTAAGAGAACACAAATGCCAGCCCAGGCTACTGTATCCTGCAAAACTCTCAATTAGCATAGATGGAGAAACCAAGATATTCCATGACAAAACCAAATTTACACAATATCTTTCTACAAATCCAGCGCTACAAAAGGATAATAAATGGTAAAGCCCAACATAAGGAGGCAAGCTATACCCAAGAAGAGGCAAGAAACTAATCGTCTTGGCAACAAAACAAAGAGAAGAAAAGCACACAAACATAACACATCCAAGTATGAATATAACAGGAAGCAATAATCACTATTCCTTAATATCTCTCAACATCAATGGCCTCAACTCCCCAATAAAAAAAGACATAGATTAACAAACTGGATACTTAACGAGGACCCTGCATTCTGCTGCCTACAGGAAACACACCTCAGAGACAAAGACAGACACTACCTCAGAGTGAAAGGCTGGAAACAACTTTCCAGGCAAATGGTCGGAAGAAGCAAGCTGGAGTAGCCATTCTAATATCAAATAAAGTCAATTTTCAACTAAAAGTCATCAAAAAAGATAAGGAAGGACACTTTATATTTATCAAAGGAAAAATCCACCAAGATGAACTCTCAATCCTAAATATCTATGCCCCAAATACAAGGGCACCTACATACGTAAAAGAAACCTTACTAAAGCTCAAAACACATATTGCACCTCACACAATAATAGTAGGAGACTTCACCACCCCACTCTCATCAATGGACAGATCATGGAAACAGAAATTAAACAGAGACGTAGACAGACTAAGAGAAGTCATGAGCCAAATGGACTTAACGGATATTTATAGAACGTTCTACCCTAATGCAAAAAGGATATACCTTCTTCTCAGCTCCTCATGGTACTTTTCTCCAAAATTGACCATATAATTGGTCAAAAACGGCCTCAACAGGTACAGAAAATAGAAATAATCCCATGTGCTATCGGACCACCAATGGCCTAAAGCTGGTCTTCAATAACAATAAGGGAAGAATGCCCACATATACGTGAAATTGAACAATGCTCTATTCAATGATAACCTGGTCAAGGAAGAAATAAAGAAAGAAATTAAAAACTTTTTAGAATTTAATGAAAATGAAGGTACAACATACCCAAACTTATGGGACACGATGAAAGCTGTGCTAAGAGGAAAACTCATAGCGCTGAGTGCCTGCAGAAAGAAACAGGAAAGAGCATATGTCAGCAGCTTGACAGCTCACCTAAAAGCTCTAGAACAAAAAGAAGCAAATACACCCAGGAGGAGTAGAAGGCAGGAAATAATCAAACTCAGAGCTGAAATCAACCAAGTAGAAACAAAAAGGACCATAGAAAGAATCAACAGAACCAAAAGTTGGTTCTTTGAGAAAATCAACAAGATAGATAAACCCTTAGCCAGACTAACGAGAGGACACAGAGAGCGTGTCCAAATTAACAAAATCAGAAATGAAAAGGGAGACATAACTACAGATTCAGAGGAAATTCAAAAAATCATCAGATCTTACTATAAAAGCCTATACTCAACAAAACTTGAAAATCTGCAGGAAATGGACAATTTCCTAGACAGATACCAGGTACCGAAGTTAAATCAGGAACAGATAAACCAGTTAAACAACCCCATAACTCCTAAGGAAATAGAAGAAGTCATTAAAGGTCTCCCAACCAAAAAGAGCCCAGGTCCAGACGGGTTTAGTGCAGAATTCTATCAGACCTTCATAGAAGACCTCGTACCAATATTATTCAAACTATTCCACAAAATTGAAACAGATGGAGCACTACCAAACTCCTTCTATGAAGCCATAATTACTCTTATACCTAAACCACACAAAGACCCAACAAAGAAAGAGAACTTCAGACCAATTTCCCTTATGAACATGGACGCAAAAATACTCAACAAAATTCTGGCAAACCCAATCCAAGAGCACATCAAAACAATCATCCACTATGATCAAGTAGGCTTTATCCCAGGCATGCAGGATGGTTTAATATAATGGAAACCATCAACGGATCCATTATATAAACAAACTGAAAGAACAAAACCACATGATCATTTCATTAGATGCTGAGAAAAGCATTTGACAAAAATTCAACACCCTTCATGATAAAAAAAGTCCTGGAAAGAATAGAATCCAAGGCCCATACCTAAACATAGTAAAAGCCATATACAGCAAACCAGTGGCAACATTAAACCAAATGGAGAGAAACTTGAAGCAATCCCACTAAAATCAGGGACTAGACAAGGCTGCCCACTCTCTCCCTACTTATTCATTATAGTTCTTGAAGTTCTAGCCAGAGCAATCAGGCAAACAAAAGGAGGTCAAGGGGATACAGATCGGAAAAGAAGAAGTCAAAATATCACTATTTGCAGATGATATGATAGTATATTTAAGTGATCCCAAAAGTTCCACCAGAGAACTACTAAAGCTGATAAACAACTTCAGAAAAGTGGCTGGGTATAAAATTAACTCAAATAAATCAGTAGCCTTCCTCTACACAAATGAGAAACAAGCCGAGAAAGAAATTAGGGAAACAATACCCTTCATAATAGACCCAAATAATATAAAGTACCTCGGTGTGACTTTAACCAAGCAAGTAAAAGATTTGTACAACAAGAACTTCAAGACTCTGAAGAAAGAAATTGAAGAAGACCTCAGAAGATGGAAAGATCTCCCATGCTCATGGATTGGCAGGATTAATATAGTAAAAATGGCCATTTTACCAAAAGCGATCTACAGATTCAATGCAATCCCCATCAAAATACCAATCCAATTCTTCAAAGAGATAGACAGAACAATTTGGTAAATTCATCTGAATAAAAAAAACCCAGGATAGCTAAAACTATCCTCAACAATAAAAAGGACTTCAGGGGGATCGCTATCCCTGAACTCAAGCAGTATTACAGAGCAATAGTGATAAAAACTGCATGGTATTGGTACAGAGACAGACAGATAGACCAATGGAATAGAAATGAAGACCCAGAAATGAACCCACACACCTATGGTCACTTGATTTTTGACAAAGGAGCCCAAACCATCTAATGGAAAAAGATAGCATTTTCAGCAAATGGTGCTGGTTCAACTGGAGGTCAACATGTAGAAGAATGCAGATCGATCCATGCTTATCACCCTGTACAAAGCTTAAGTCCAAGTGGATCAAGGACCTCCACATCAAACCAGACACACTCAAACTAATAGAAGAAAAACTAGGGAAGCATCTGGAACACATGGGCACTGGAAAAAATTTCCTGAACAAAACACCAATGGCTTATGCTCTAAGATCAAGAATCGACAAATGGGATCTACTAAAACTGCAAAGCTTCTAAGGCAAAGGACACTGTGGTCAGGACAAAACGGCAACCAACAGATTGGGAAAAGATCTTTACCAATCCTACAACAGATAGAGGCCTTATATCCAAAATATACAAAGAACTCAAAAAGTTAGACCGCAGGGAGACAAATAACCCTATTAAAAAATGGGGTTCAGAGCTAAACAAAGAATTCACAGCTGAGGAATGCCGAATGGCTGAGAAACACCTAAAGAAATGTTCAACATCTTTAGTCATCAGGGAAATGCAAATCAAAACAACCCTGAGATTTCACCTCACACCAGTGAGAATGGCTAAGATCAAAAACTCAGGTGACAGCAAATGCTGGCGAGGATGCGGAGAAAGAGGAACACCTCCATTGTTGGTGGGATTGCAGACTGGTACAACCATTCTGGAAATCAGTCTGGAGGTTTCTCAGAAAATTGGACATTGAACTGCCTGAGGATCCAGCTATACCTCTCTTGGGCATATACCCAAAAGATGCCCCAACATATAAAAAGACAACGTGCTCCACTATGTTCATCGTAGCCTTATTTATAATAGCCAGAAGCTGGAAAGAACCCAGATGCCCTTCAACAGAGGAATGGATACAGAAAATGTGGTACATCTACACAATGGAATATTACTCAGCTATCAAAAAACAACGATTTTATGAAATTGTAGGCAAATGGTTGGACCTGGAAAATATCATCCTGAGTGAGCTAACCCAATCACAGAAAGACATACATGGTATGCAATTCACTGATAAGTGGCTATTAGCCCAAATGCTTGAATTACCCTAGTGCCTAGAACAAATGAAACTCAAGACGGATGATCAAAATGTGAAGGCTTCTACCCTTCTTTAAAAGGGGAACAAGAATACCTTGGCAGGGAAGAGAGAGGCAAAAGATTAAAACAGAGACTGAAGGAACACCCATTCAGAGCCTGCCCCCATGTGGCCCATACATATAGAGCCACCCAATTAGACAAGATGGATGAAGCAAAAAGTGCAGACCGACAGGAGCCGGATGTAGATCGATCCTGAGAGACACAGCCAGAATACAGCAAATACAGAGGCGAATGCCAGCAGCAAACCACTGAACTGAGAACGGACCCCTGCTGAAGGAATCAGAGAATGAACTGGAAGAGCTTGAAGGGCTTGAGACCCCATATGTACAACAATGCCAAAACCAGAGCTTCCAGGACTAAGCCACTACCTAAAGACTATACATGGACTGACCCTGGACTCTGACCTCGAGGTAGCAATGAATATCCTAGTAAGAGCACCAGTGGAAGGGAAGCCCTGGGTCCCAAGACTGAACCCCCAGTGAACTAGACTGTCGGGGGGAGGGCGGCAATGGGGGAGGGGGAGGGGAACACCCATAAGGAAGGGGGAGGAAGGATGTTTGCCGAAACCGGAAAGGGAATAACACTAAATGTACATAAGAAAATACTCAAGTTAATAAAAAAAAAAAAAAAAGAACAACTCAGAATAAAAAGATGGGCAGGGGGGATGTTCCAAGAAAACAAACATAAGAAGAAAGCTGAGATAGTCACTGTAATATCTGGCAAACTAGACTTTAAACCAAAATTAATCATAAGCGACAGAGGACAGTACATACTCAAAGGAAAAGGGTGCCAAGAGTATACTGCAATTCTAACATCTATGTATGAACAAAGAGTACCCACATTCATAAAAGAAACAATACTATAGCTTTAATCACATACTGACCCTTACATATTGATAATGGCAGACTTTAATATTCTTGATGACAGATACATCCTCCAGACCAAAAAATAAAATAAAATAAACAGAGAAATTCTGGACCAAACAGACATTTATACAACATTTCACCCAAACACAAAAGAATATACCTTCTTCTCATAACCTCATAGAAGTTTCTCAAAAATTGATCACATAGTTGGACACAAAGCAAGTCACAATCAATACAAGAAAATTAAAATGACACCCAGCATCCTATCTGGCCACTACTAGACTAAAACTAGATATCAATAACAATGAAAACAACAGAAAGCTTACAAACTCATGGAAAGTGAACAAACTTACTACTGAATGGAAAATGGGTCATGTCAGCAATGAACAAAGAACAAAAGCTTTCTAGAATTGACTAAAATGAATACACATCATACTCAAACTTCTGAGGCACAATGAAGGTTCTTTTAAGATGCAAGTTTAAGACTTAAAAAAGTAGGAGAAGTTTTATAGTAAATTAACAACACGCATAAAAATTCTTGACCATAAAGAGGAAATAACACTCAAAATAAGCAGACATCAAGATATAACAAAACTCAAAGCTGAAAATAGAAAACTAAAAATAAACAAAAATTTTACAAATATCAGACATTCAAAGAAGGACAATGGCAATATTCCAAATTGTTCCACAAAATAGTAACAGAAGAAACATTGTCCAACTTTTTTTATGAGGCTACAGTTACCCTGATACCCAAGTACAATGATACCTAAACCACAAAAAGACCCAACCAAGAAAAAAGACTTAGAAAACAATTTTCCTTAAGAACATGGCTGTAAAAAAATCTCAAAGAAGTACTTGTGAACTGAATATATCAAAATCGTTATTCATGTGTTCAAATAGGCCTCATCCCAGAGATTCCAGGATGGATCAACATACATAAATTGATAAAAGCAAATTGAAAGACAAAATACCCACATATCATCCTATTAGATGCAGAAAAGACCATTGACAAAATCCAAAATCATTTTATGATAAAGGTCCTGGAGAGAGTAGGAATTCAAAGGACATACCAAAACATAACATTGGCTATTTATAGCAATTCCATAGCCAACATAACTTAAATGGAGAGTGGCTCAAAGCAATTCCACTGAAATCAGGAACAAGAAAAGGGTGGCCACCTCTCCATTACCATTCAGTATATGCTTATTTGCCTTTTTAATCCCTTAATTTTTAAAATATTTTTTAATTTTATGGTTGAATTGATTTCATTGCTTTGAATTTATTTTTATTTTTTCTCCATCTTTATTAAATTGGGTATTTCTTATTTACATTTCAAATGTTATTCCCTTTCCCGGTTTCCAGGTCAACATCCTCCTAACCCCCTCCCCTTATATATGGGTGTTCCCCTCCCCATCCTGCCCCCATTACCGCCCTCCCTCCAACAATCACGTTCACTGGGGGTTCAGTCTTGGCAGGAACAAGGGCTTCCCCTTCCACTGGTGCTCTTACTAGGCTATTCATTGCTACCTATGCATGTGGAGCCCAGGGTTAGTCCATGTATAGTCTTTTGGGTAGTGGCTTAGTTCCTGGAAGCTCTGGTTGGTTGGCATTGTTGTTCATATGGGGTCTCAAGCCCCTTCAAGCTCTTTCAGTCCATTCTCTGGATCCTTCAACAGGGGTCCTGTTGTCAGTTCTGTGGTTTGCTACTTGCATTCCCTATGTATTTGCCGTACTCTGGATGTGTCTCTCAGGAGAGATCTACATCCGGTTCCCGTGAGCCTGTACTTCTTTGCTTCATCCACCTTGTCTAGGTTGGTGGCTGTATATGTATGGGCCACATGTGGGGCAGGCTCTGAATGGATGTTCCTTCAGTCTCGGTTCTAAACTTTGCCTCCCTATCCCCTCCCAAGGGTATACATGTTCCCCTTTTAAAGAAGGAGTGAAGCATCCACATTTTAGTCATCCTTCTTGAGTTTCATGTGTTCTGTGCATCTAGGGTAATTCGAGCGTTTGGGCTAATATCCACTTATCAATGAGTGCATATCACGTGTGTTTTTCAGTGATTGGGTTACCTCATTCAGGATGATATTTTCCAGTTCCATCCATTTGACTATGAATTTCATGAAGTTTTTGATAGACAAGTAGTACTCCATTGTGTAGATTACTACATTTTCTGTATCCATTCCTCTGTTGAAGGGCATCTAGGTCCTTTTCACTTCTGGCTATTATAAGTAAGACTGTTATGAACATAGTGAAGCATGTGTCTTTGTTGTATGTTGGAGCATATTTTGGGTATATGCCCAAGAGAGGTATAGCTGGGTCCTCAGGTAGTGCAATGTCCAATTTTCTGAGGAACCTCCAGACTGATTTCAGAGTGATTGTACCAGTCTGCAATCCCACCAACAATGGAGGAGTGTCCTCTTTCTCCACATCCTTGCCAGCATTTACTGTCATCTGAGTTTTTGTTCTTAGCCATTCTGACTGGTGTGAAGTGGAATCTTAGGGTTGTTTTCATTTGCATTTCCCTTATGACTAAGGATCTTGAACATTTCTTTAGGTGCTTCTCAGCCATTCAGTATTCTTCAACTGTGAATTCTTTGTTAGCTCTGAACCCCATTTTTTAATAGAGTTATTTGACTCCCTGCAGTCTAACTTTGTGAGCTCTTTGTATATTTTGGATATAAGGCCTCTATCTGTTGTAGGATTGGTAAAGATCTCTTCCCAATCTGTTTGTTGCCATTTTGTCATAACAACAGTGTCCTTTGCCTTACAGACGCTTTGCAGTTTTATGAGATCCCATTTGTCGATTCTTGATCTTAGAGCATAAGCCATTGGTGTTTTGTTCAGGAAATTTTCTCCAGTGCCCATGTGTTTGAGATTCTTCCCCACTTTTTCTTCTATTAGTTTGAGTGTATCTGGTTTGATATGGAGGTCCTTGATCCACTTGGACTTAAGCTTTGTACAGGGTGATAAGCATGGATTGATCTGCATTCTTCTACATGCTGACCTCAAGCTGAACCAGAACCATTTGCTGAAAATGCTATCTTTTTTCTATTGTATGGTTTTGACTCCTTTGTCAAAAATCAAGTGACCATAGGTGTGTGGGTTCATTTCTGGGTCTTCAATTCCATTCCACTGGTCTGTCTGTCTCTGTACCAATACCATGCAGTTTTTATCACTATTGCTCTGTAATACTGCTTGAGGTCAGGGATGGTGATTCCCCCGGAAGTCCTTTTATTGTTGAGAATAGTTTTAGCTATCCTGGGTATTTTGTTATTCCAGATGAATTTGCAAATTGTTCTGTCTAACTCTCTGAAGAATTGGATTGTAATTTTGATGGGGATTGCGTTGAATCTGTAGATCACTTTTGCTAAAATGGCCATTTTTAGTATATTAATCCTGCCAATCCATGAGCAAGTACAGAGAACCACAGACAATGTGAAAAGTATGAGAGATCTTGGAACACTCATCTCAAAATGTGATGTTTCCATCAAATACCTCCCTTCAGAGGTTAAGTGAACTCTGTAGAAAAGGAGGCAGAAGGAGTGCAAGAGCCAATGGAGATGGGGGATACTAAGGAGACAGTCTAAGCACAGCATCACCTATGAAAACATGAATTTACACAGACTGTAGCAGCATACACAAGTCCTGCATGGGTCTGCACCAGATATGTCCCAGAGCTGAAAGAAAAAAAAATGACACAATATCCCTAACCCAAAAGCTATCTCTAATTGATAAATACTTGCAAACAATAAATTAGTTTTGTCCAAAGATATCTCACTGGGGAAAAGAAAGCATTCTTAATGGTAGGCTCTAGCTCCACAGTGGATAGCCAACACAAAATTAACTCAATGGCATCTTTGTCTCATGATATTGAGTCAGGACCTGTTTTTTAAACTTACAGGACCTTTTTTTATATACCATGAATTTGTGTTTTTATGGGAATCCTGTATGTCTGTGTCCATATGCATTTCTCATAGTTTTTCTTTGACTCTTTTTCTTCTGTTTGGTTTGTCCTTTTCTTATTTATTTTTTCTTGTCTGATTGTATTTATTATTATTATTATTATTATTATTATTATTATTATTATATAGATGTTTGTTTTCTAAAGAAAGACAGAGTATGTATAGTTCTGGATGGGAGAGGAGGTTGGGAGGAACTGGAAGGAATAGATAGAGTGGAAGAAAATCATAATCACTATAAATCTATTTTCAATACAAGAAAATAAAATCATAGTTCAGGTTTCTATTGCTGTAATAAATGCTATGACCAAAGTAATATAAGGAGAAAAGGGTCTATTTGGCTTATTTTTCCATAATGTAGCTCATCACTGAAAGAAACCAAGAACCCAAACATATCTGAAACCTGAAGCCGACGCAGAGGTCATAGAGAAGTTCTGCTTACAACTGTGATCCCCATGCCTTGCTCAGCCTGCTTTCTTATAGAACCCAGTGAAACCAGCCTAAGGATCATTGAGCCTTCCCCCATCAGTCACTAATGAAGAAAATGTCTTATAGGTTTGCCCGTAGCCTGATCTTACAGAAACATTTTTTAAATTAAGATTTCCTCCTCTCAGATGATTTTAGCTTTGTGTCAAGTTGACATAAAATTATCTAGCACAATGATTTTGTCATTTTCTATTGTCTGGTAATTTAGTTTTACATTTTATAAAGATATTACAAAGTATTCTTTATATTAATAATAAAATAATATAAAATTATAGAAATATTTCAATAAACAGGTTTTGACAAATAGAAATACTTTAAATATTATATAATAGAAAATAAATATTTCCAAGTAAATATTTATATAAAGATGTAACTCTGACTTTATAATGACACCATTGAAAATATTTAAAATATTCATTGAATCTTGTTTTGTTGTTGTTTTCTGAGATAGGGTTTATTTGTATATCCTCACTTGTCCTGGAGCTAACTCTGTAGACCTGACTGGCCTCCAACTCACAGAGGTGTGCTTACCTCTACCTCCCAAGTGCTGGGATTAAAGATATGTATCACCATTGCCCTGGTCATTGAATCTTTATAAAAGACTGTGGTAGGTCCTGTGGAGGGTAAAAAGATAAAATGATAAACTTCCTGGCCTGCAGCAGTTTCTACTTCCATAGTTCAGAGAGATAATTAAGGCCTCTATATACAGTATTTCCTGTGATATAAGGAGTCATAGGTAAGCAGAAGAAAATGACCAGGGTAAGCTTGGAGGAAGAAGAGGAGACTTTTAAACAACTAGTTATGTGCAAATAGTTCTCATCTACTAGAAATATTAAAAGATAGTTTTTTGTCTTCATCTTTTCCAGTTCTGGAGAATGAACCCAAGGTCTTGTACATGCTAGACCATACCACATACCCAAGCTACTTCTCAAGTCCAAAGACGGACATCTCGAACTAAGTAGAATACTGAGATCCATAAAGGTGGAAACACGTTTTGTTGTTGTTGTTTATTTGTTTGTTTGCTTGTTTAAAAGTTTGGCAAGTCCTATCTCCAGAAGATAAGAAAGATCTAGTGTGCGCCTCCCTGGAGCTGAGACCTCACAACACATCATTGAAAGTTTTGTTCAAGCATAGTGGCCAGCTTTTTTATTTGTGCTGCAGAATAAAAAGACACAATTGAGACCAATAAAGCGGACATGATACCTGTTGAAGAGAGGAGGTAGTGTGATATTTTTAAAAATTCTCTCAACCATCACTCCTCTAAATATTAGGCTAATGAGATTGATATGTAAATATTTTATCAAAAGTAAGACAAGTCATTAAATACAATTATCAACGAGTTCAAAAGATAACAGTTCATCATAAGGAGAATGAGAAGGAGACAGTTGCATGTATTGGGCAAAATATAGCCATGATCTCAACTCATGCCTGTGTCCTGAAAGAACACACTGCTAAGAGAGATACAGAGGGGCATGGGAAATGCTTGGAAGAGGTGCCTGGGACAGAGAGCACAGAAGCACAGGAACATGGGAGCGCAGTGAGGAACCTCTCTTCCCTAACCTCTTCTTACCCTGTTTGATCTTGCTTCTGCTGGTTTTTTCTCTCATTTACTTACAATTTTCTGTTTCTAGTTGCTGGCTTCTGTCATCTCACTCTCCACATTGACATTACTCAGCCTTTTATGTGTTAAGCTGCAAGCAACTTCACCAGCCAGTGGCCACCCAATCCCTATTCCTCCAACCTCACCTCAGACAACTGAGGTTTTTCTACCCAGTGCTAATTAGACATCCTACAGCTAGCTCCAGTATTGCGATCATCTTTTTGTCATCTCTTCCTTTTTAGCAATGTTCTGTCTCCCTTCTATCCGTCACCTAAAAGCAGACAAGGCTTCAGTGAGAGATGGACTTTGACTGAATCTATATGCAGGATTTGACTGGCAGAGATGAAAATATTCCCACCTGCCTGTGTTGCTGTGTCTTCCTGCTGACAGCAGAGCACACACTAATTCAGTCTTTCAGTGGCATGTTGTGTACTAGGATCAGATGCTGATCTATACACGGGCAATTGAGAAGTGGAGGAAGAAGCTCTAAGGCTCTTCCCCGTGAAGCTAAGTCTAACAGGGTAAGAGATGCTCAAGTTAGCCCACTGATAATTAAATAATGGGGACTGCATGAAACAATTGCTCTAAAGAATAACAAGAGATCTGATGGAAAGAAAAATTAGAGCATCCACAAAGGGGCTATTTTAAGTTGATTATCAAAGGACATTTCTGAAAAGCTCCCATGTGGGATTAGTAGCAACCAGGCAGATCTACAGAAGAAAACAAACAGTATTTGTAGAGACTGTATGTGGAAAAAGCCAAAATCTTGCGCTGGAGCCAGGAAGAAAGAAATATTTGCTCCAGATGAAGAGAATAGGAAGTGAACAGACAGCATGAAGCTTGTATACAAAGGTCAAATCGACTCAACCTGCAGTAGAACCCAAGTAAGATTTTGCTCAAAGAAATATTATCTTACTACATTATATAAGGAAACAGTAGAGAATTAAAGTCAAAATGTGGTTTGGGAACACTTGTAGAGAAGCCTTCAAAAGCAGTCCAGAGAATATAATTTAACTCACAATGCTGCAGAAAATTCTCAATGATTTTATGTTTTAGCAAAGCATTTATTCCTAGATTTATTGTATAAATACATGTTATAAAACAATACAACCACAAATACTCAAAAAAGAATAACATATGTATGCATAATCAAATATTCATGAAAAGCAAATGTCCACAAAGCCTGTCTCTGCTACTCAATGGTTCTTGGACCACCTTCTCAGTCACCAGCACAAGTTCCACAGTCCATGGTTCTCACAATATCTAGTATCAAATCATCTGTTATAAGCTTCTTTTTAAAAGTTTTGTAAGGTAAATGACCTGTTTGGAAAGACACCCATGAATCTCAAGTTTCTCCAAACAGAAATAGAACAAGAAAGATGGAAAAGACTCTGGACTTAGTGAGATTTCCCAAAGAACTGATACAGGTTTCCCCTGGCTTACCTACATCAGACTTTGAAAGCTACATAGATGGAGTTTGTCCAAACAGCCAAGACAAAAGAACAAAGCATTTCTACCTGGAGCAAGAAACATACTGAAGCAAACAGAAGCACTGTACACCTTGGATGAAAGCCAGCTGGGGAAACATGGTATGACTAGAGGTTGAAGTGATCTTACCACAACTCCTCAAGTCTAACCTAAAACTACCATATGAACCAGCAAATCTACTTGCTGAAGGGATATTCCTAGAAGAAATGAAAAACAAAATTTGCACACAAGTGTTTACAGAAGCATAATTCATATTATCCAAAAGGTAAAATAGTATTAATATTCAACCATAGTAAAGAGATAAAGTATGGTACATCTGTATAATGCAATATTATTCAGCTATAAAAATTAATCACAGATGTGTGCCTCATCATGGGTAAACACTTGAAAGCATTGTGTTAAGATGCCAAACAACGTGCTTTATGAGTCAGTTTATATGAAATGTCCAGAATTAGAAACAGAAATCAGAAATTAGACTAGTCACTGCCTAAGGCTAGAGGTGACTTAAGATTTGTGCATAATTCACTACCTGACACATAGGTACAGAGAATACAGATGAAGGAACCTTCTCAGAATTTTCCAAGTGGAAATATGGAGCTGATTGACTACAAAAATGTCAGGCTCAGAGTTGGAGAGTGCAAGAGTCAGGTGTTTGTTTGTTTGTTTGTTTGTTTTGTTGTTGTTAATGTGATAAGTGCCAGAACAAAACAGACCATAGAAGGAAAGATTTGTTTAGGATGTTCCCAAGGTTTTAATACAACATGGCAGAGAGGTCATAGCAGAGAAAAATGGCTCACCTAATGGTGGAAGAAGAGGAAAGGGGACAGAGGGAAGAAGAGAGAGGAGAATAGGGAAGAGAAGGATAGAAGGAGAAACAGCAAATAGAAAAATGAGAAAGAGGGAGAAGGATAAGGAAAAGGAAGAAATGTGGTCCTTGTCTTCATTCTCTCCCCCTCTTACTCTGTCTGGGGCTCTGACCTGAGGGGTGGTAGTGCTTGCACTCATGGTGGGTACTCTTCCTTAATTAATTCTCTCCTGGAAATGTGCTCACAAACACACTCAGGGGTATACCTTTTCAATTTCTTAAAGTTCCTCTTAATCTAATCCAATTAGTCTAACCAACTATAAGGGGAAAGAGAAATTAATCTTAGTTAGGTTTCACTGCTATAAACAGATACCATGACCAAAGCAACTATTATAAGGACAATATTTAATTGGGACTGGCTTATAGGTTCAGAGTTCAGTCCATTATCATCATGGCATTATCAGCATGGCAGCATCCAGGTGGATATGTTACAGGAGGAGCTGAGAGTTCTACATCTTCATCTGAAAGCTACTAGGAAAATACTGACTGACTTCCAGGTGGCTAGGATGTGGCCCACAAGGCCACACCTATTCCAACAAGGACATAACTACTCCAACAAGGCCTTACCTTCTAATAGTACCACTCCCTGGACCACACATACAAACCATTACAGAACCTCCACCCCCAAAGAAAAAATGGGGAAAAAAACCCAAAGGTTGTCTTAGATTCTTCATATAGTTTCAGCCTCTTAGTCTCAGGGCTCATGAACAGTGAATATAGAAATTCGTGACAAAGGAGCCCAAATTCTCTACAAATTATGAAAGATGAGCATTTTAAATTTATTGTCTCATGCTGTGATTTAATTGACACATTTATTATTCTGAATGAGCATTAAATACTGCTAGTCCATTCAAAGAAGAAAAACTGGGTAGAAAGATCAGCATTACTATTGTGGTTGATGGAGAAGTAGATTACTTTTCCAACCTCCTGGTAGAGATAGACAGGTTCTTCTCTCCCACATCATTAAAGTGATAGCATTCACTGGAGTCTAACAAAGAGTATCATCCTGTGTGGGAGAAATGGACTGGCTGTGTCCCATCAACTTCTTAGCAGAAAACATCAGTACAGAGTATCCTGTCTCCCCAGGACACTGCTTTTATACAAGTGTACACCTGTACTTCCTTTGCTCATTTTTTCAGTTTGACCATTGCAGAGAGTACCATCTTGCTTATTCTACTTAAACTGTCAATCTCCCTGAAGTTCCCTCACCCCCTTGTCTTTCCTAATGCTTTGTTTCCTGAGGTCTAGCCATGTTTAAAACAATAAGAACATGTCTTATTGAACTGACCAACTGCCAATTAGTACCATTAAAACATGAGCCCCATTTATGTAGTAGGAATCAACCTGTTCAGTAATAAATACCAAACTCAGATGAACTCAGATGATGTCCTAAAATATCCCATGGAAGAAAATACTGTTCAACAAGCAAACTCTATTTTCAAATATTTAAAAAGACAACTCCATCATTGTCCTGGTTTTGTGATGTAGATGGAGCATTCAGATTTGTTTTAATCCTTCTTCACTAGAGTTCACAATCATCACAATGCAGTGCAAATTGCACATGGGACCATTCTGAAAGATCTCAGACTGATGTCCAGTTATGGGAGATAGAAACTGGCTACAGGATGGAGTTTCTTAATCTGCTCTGCAGATTAACCAAGCAAGGCCTGTGCAAGTGTTGTATACAGATCCACAGCCCTTGTCCTTTCCATTATATTATGTTGCTGAATTCTAGAAGGCAGGTCCTTTGAAGTCTAACACTCATCCTGAAGAGAACGCTGGGGGATGTGGTGGGCAGAATTGCTCAGTGGTTCATTTATAGCTGCCAAGTGTAAGCACTTCATGGTAATGAAGCGCTTTGCCTAAACTTGGAATGATGATACAAGTCTTTAATGTTAGAACTCAAGAAACAGAGGCAGGCAGATCAGCCTGATTTACATAGTGTGCTCCAAATCAGCTAAAACTATATAATGAGACCCTATTTCCCAATATGCCCTTACTTCAGGAAGGGTCACTGGACTGTGAGATTACATAGTTGGGGAATAGAAAACAGAATCTGGGGAAAGAGACAGTCAATGAGATTTTTTTTTACCAGGACAGAAACTTAAAGCTCAAAAGAAAGAAATTTTTGCCACAGAGGAGAGATCTATGAAGATGCCTTCTCCTGTGGCAAAAAGCTTTGAGCATTACAATCAAGTCATGGAAGCCATCCACAACAATTATACCCCTCATAGTACTGCTAGTGGAGAAAAAAATGTGGCTATTAGTGTAAAGAGTTTGAAATATGAACAGACCCTGGCAGCTACCACTATCACAAGTCATAAGATGTGAACAGGACCCCACAGGACCTCTGAACCTTTGTAATCCCCCCACACTCTCCTCCTCTGGTCAGAAGTCAGAACATGCCAAGCACACAAAGGAAAGCTCTTTCCTCTCCCAATCAGCCTTGCAGCCAAAGCAAGCACAGTCCATGAAACTGAATAGTAAGTCCAGGCTACAGATGTCCCTCTAGAAGGCTTCACATTCTACATTACACTTCATAAGCAACCTCATAAGTTACCAGAAGCTGTTACAACTATTCTGCATAGAGAGGCAGAGCCCCGCATATACAGAAACAGATTTGCTGCTATTTCCAGGTAGCTTGTGAGACCCATGTGGCCTATACTATTGGTTCACAGACTGTCTTATAGGGTTGAGACAGACATGGGCACAATACCAAGTAGTCTTAACCCTGGGCTTCAGACATCTTGACATCAGGGTGGAGTAATTTGTAACATCTATGCCCTTTGTTATATCTACTTCAACAGAGATGTTTTAGGATCCCCTGCAACTAGCCTCTTACCTGCCCCAGTTCTAATAAATGTTGAAGTTGTACAAAAGACATATGTTCACATAAAAATTTCATCAAGTTATAAAAGTTCCTGAAATAAATTCTGCCTGATTTTATCATGAATGCTAATAGAAAAATAAACAGTGTGAAAGAAAGCTGTGCTATACCTATAATTGACAGCATTTTAGTCACTGTCAGAGTCTCAAGTACAAACCATGTCCAAGGGACATTAAGCAATATTATTTTGGGGGATAACTTGATCATTTATTACTAGGTATTGAGCCCTGAGTGCAATTTCTAGATGTCATAAAGACTACATTTTCCACAGCCCTGCAAAACCAATCAATCTGTGTATTCATCAGCTACCACTTTTGTTGTTAAATGGCAAACACTCATCCATAAACTTAAAATGCAACAGAGAACATAATAAGCTTAAGCTATTCAGAGAGAGAGGCATTGCTGATATAAACCCTGTAATTGGCACAAAAGGAGCCTATGATTGTCTCAAGGCCTCTTTGTCAATCTTGGGGCCCAGCATTCTTGGACTTGGGGATGAGTCAACTTGAGAAACAAAATGGACAACAAATATGAATTCTCAACACAAGCAAGAAACATATACTCACATGAAGACACTGGTCTCAGGCCATGAAGCTGAGGTGTGTGGAGAGTGCAAAAACAAAACACAGAACTTCAGTGGAAGACAGCAGAAGCATCTGATATATCTGTAGAGTCAGGGGACCAATGGCATAGCTGAGGAAAAATATCATTCCTGCCCAACACAACAATGAAGAGAGGTCCTGATTACAGCAAAAAGAAAAAAATGGCTGCTGCTAAAAAAAAAAAAAAAAAAAACTCAGAAAAAAATTCAAGACAATCATTAACAAGGGGACCATACAGTGAAACTATCTAAGAGTTGTAAATATATATGCAACTAACATTGTAATTCCCAATGTCACAAAGCAAATACAATAGACATGAAAAGATAGTTAGGTTCTAAATAGTGGGTTATTTCAACAACTCACTCTCATAAATATGTATACCATTCAGATTAAAATTCAATAAACTGCAGATTTATTTATACCAAAGATCAAATCAACCTCACAGACATGCAAAGACTATTCCAAACACATTCTTCTGAGAAGCCCATGAAAGTGTTTTTAAAATATATCACACTAGGAGTCATAAGTCTCAACAAATACAAAATAATTAAAATAATGCCATACCTTACTAAAGCACGGCAGAATTAAATTGGAAATTAATAGAAATCTGCAAGTACTAAAAACAGCTGAAGATTGAACAGTATATATAATTGAACTAGCATTAAAGAAATCAGTTCAGAAGATTTATAACCTCTAGAATAAAATAAATATGAAAGCCTAACTTGTCAAAACATTTGGGATACAATAGTAGCTTCTAAAGTGAAAGTTTACAGCCATAAATGCCTACTTGTTTTTGTAAAAGTCAGAATGATAACACATATAGAATGCAATGGTACACCTAAAAAATTTATGGAACAATAACAAGCCAAACTGCAAAGACGGAAAGAAATGAAGGTAAGGGTAAAAAATAAGAAAATTCTACAGTGATTAATCTCTGCTGTCAATTTGATACAATCTAGAATCACTGGAAATGAGTCTCTATGTTTGTTTGCAGAGGATTGGATTAATCAACGTAGAAAGATTTGTCCAAAGTTGGTCACATCATTCCCTAGTCTTGGATCCTGGACTACAAAAACAAAAGAAAGAAGGCTGAGCACTAGCATTCATTGTGCTCTGCTTCCTGACTGTGGAAGCAATGTGAGCAGCTGCTCAAACTCCTGTCACCTTTGATTTCCCAATAGTGATAGACCCTTGAGCCTTTGATCTAGATAACCCCTTTATCTTTTAGATTGCTTTTTTTCAAGGTATTTGATCATAGCAAGGTACTGGGAATACAAACTAAGACAATGACTAAAGGTAGAATACAAAGAATCAGTGAAAGCAACAGCTTGATATTTGAAAAAAAAATCTTATGCAAGCTAAACAAAAGAAAAAGGTGAAACCAAAATAAATAAAAATCAGAAGTGGAAGTGGAAGCATTCCACTGAAAACTTATAAAACACAAATGGGAAGACTTGGAAAACTAAAGATTTCAAAATCAGAAAAATCAAGGAAATGTGGATGGTATTAAGCACATCTGATGTAAATGGACCAGCATGCACAAAAATCAATTTAAATGGTATTAAAAGGCTTTAATCTAAGAAACAAAACTCTGAAACTGCTAGACAAAGAAAAATAAGAGCTAATAAATAATGTAGACTCTTACTGAGCCACAAGACTGAAACAGTAAAAGAGTTAACCAACAAAGAAACACCCAACAGGTGAGGGACTCACTGCTGAGTTCCATCAGACTTTTAAGGAAGAGCTGACACTAGTGTTCCCTAAAGTGGTCCATAAGATGAAGAGGTGAGCAAACGCTGCCAAACTCATTCTCTATGTTCTGTGTTATCCTTATACTAAAACTAGACAAGGACAGAACAACAATAAGAAAACTCTAGCTCGGAGTGCCTGCAGAAAGAAAGAGGAGAGAGCATATACCAGCAGCTTGACAGCACACCTAAAAGCTCTAGAACAAAAAGAAGCATATATACCCAGGAAGAGTAGAAGGCAGGAAATAATCAGACTCAGAGCTGAAATCTACCAAGTAGAAACAAAAAGGACTACACAAAGAATCAACAAAACTAAAAGCTGGTTCTTTGAGAAAAATCAACAAGATAGATAAACCCTTAGCCAGACTAACCAGAGGACACAGCGAGTGTCTAAATTAACAAAATCAGAAATAAAAGGGAAAACATAACAGCAGAATCAGAGGAAATTCAAAAAAAATCATCAGATCCTACCATAAAAGCCTGTATTCAACAAAACTTAAAAATCTGGAGGAAATGGACAATTTTCTAGACAGATACCAGGTACCAAAGTTAAATCAGGAACGGATAAACCATTTAACCAACCCCATAACTCCTAAAGAAATAGAAGCAGTCATTAAAAGTCTCCCAACCAAAAAGAGCCCAGGTCCAGATGAGTTCAGTGCAGAATTCTATCACACCATTATAGAAGACCTCATACCAATACTGTCCAAACTATTCCACAAAATTGAAACAGATAGAGCACTACTGAATTCCTTCTATGAAGCCACAATTACTCTTATACCTAAACCACACAAAGACCCAACAAAGAAAGAGAACTTCAGACCAATTTCCCTCATGAATATCGACGCAAAAATACTCAATAAAATTCTTACAAACCAAATCCAAGAATACATCAAAATGATCACCCATCATTATCAAGTAGGCTTCATCCCAGGTATGCAGGGATGGTTCAATATATGGAAAAGCATCAACGTAATCCACTATATAAACAAACTCAAAGATAAAAATCACATGATCATTTCATTAGATGCTGAGAAAGCATTTGACAAAATTCAACACCCCTTCATGATAAAAGTCCTGGAAAGAAGAGGAATTCCAGATCATACCTAAACATAGTAAAAGCCATATACAGCAAATCAGTAGCTAACATTAAACTAAATGGAAAGAAAATTGAAGCAATTTCAATAAAATCAGGGACTAGACAAGGCTGCCCACTCTCCCTCTACTTATTCAATATAGTTCTCAAAGTCCTAACCAGAGCAATCAGACAGCAAAAGGAGGTCAAAGGGATACAAATTGGAAAGGAAGAAGTCAAAATATCACTATTTGCAGATGATATGATAGTATACTTAAGTGATTCCAAAAGTTCCACCAGAGAATTACTAAGCCTGATAAACAACTTCAGCAAAGTGACTGGGTATAAAATTAACTCAAACAAATCAGTAGCCTTCCTCAACACAAAAGATAAACAGGCTGAGAAAGAAATTAGGGAAACGACACCCTTCACAATAGTCCCAAATAATATAAAATACCTCAGTGTGACCTGAACCAAGCAAATGGAAGATCTGTATGATAAGAACTTCAAGTCTATGAAGAAAGAAATTGAAGAAGATTTCAGAAGATGGAACAATCTCCCATGCTCATGGATTGGCAGGATTAATATAGTAAAAATGGCCATTTTACCAAAAGCAACTACAGATTCAATAGAATCCCCATCAAAATTCCAATCCAATTCTTTAGAGAGTTAGACAGAACAATTCCCAAATTCATCTGGAATAACGAAAAACCCAGGATAGCTAAAACTATGCTCAACAATAAAAGGACTTCTGGGGGAATCACCATCCCTGACCTCAAGCAGTATTACAGAGCAATAGTGACAAAAACTGTATGGTATTGATACAGAGACAGGCAGATTGACCAGTGGAATAGAATTGAAGACCCAGAAATGAACCCACACACCTATGGTCACTTGATTTTTGACAAAGGAGCCAAAACCATCCAATGGAAAAAAGATAGCATTTTCAAAAAATGGTGATGATTCAATTGGAGGTCAGCATGTAGAATTCAAATCAATCTATTCTTATTTCCCTGTACAAAGCGTAAGTCCAAGTGGATCAAGGACCTCCACATCAAACCAGATACACTCAAACTAATAGAAGAAAAATTGTGGAAGAATCTCAAACACATGGGCACTGGAGAAAATTTCTGAAACAGAACACCAATGGCTTATGTTCTAAGATCAAGAATCGACAAATGGGATCTCATAAAGCTACAAAGCTTCTATAAGGCAAAAGACACTGTTGTTATGACAGAATGGCAACCAACAGATTGAGAAAAAAATCTTTACGAATCCTAGAACAGATAGAGGGCTAATATCCAAATATTATATCCAAAATATACAAAGAACTCATGAAGTTAAACTGCAGGGAGACATGTAACCTATAAAAAATGGGGTAGAAAGCTAAACAAAGAATTCACAGCTGAGGAATATCAAGTGGATGAGAAGCACCTAAAGAAATGTTCAACATCTTTAGTCATAAGGGAAATGCAAATCAAAAAAACCCTGAGATTCCACCTCACACCTGTCAGAATGGCTAAGATCAAAAATTCAGGTGACAGCAGATGCTGGCGAGGATGTAGAGAAAGAGGAACACTCCTCCATTGTTGGTGGGATTGCAAGCTGGTACAACCATTCTGAAAATCAGTCTGGAGGTTCCTCAGAAAATTGGACATTGCACTACCTGAGGACCCAGCTATACCTCTCTTCGGCATATATCCAAAAGATGCTCCAACATAGAACAAAGACACATGCTCCACTATGTTCATAGCAGCCTTATTTATAATAGCCAGAAGCTGGAAAGATCCCATATGCCCTTCAACAAAGGAATGGATACAGAGAATGTGATACATCTACACAATGGAGTAGTATTCAACTATCAAAAACAATGACTTCATGAAATTCATAGTCAAATGGAATGAACGAGAAAATGTTATCCTGAGTGAGGTAACCCAATCACAGAAAAACACACATGGTATGCATTCATTGATAAGTGGATATTAGCCAAATGCTTGAATTACCCAAGATGTACAGAGTACATGAAACTCAAGGATGACCAAAATGCAGATGCTTCAATCGCTCTTTAAAAGGGGAACAAAAATACCCATAGGAGGGGATAGAGAGGCAAAATTTAGAACAGAGACTGAAGGAATGGCCATTCAGAGCCTGCCCCACATGTGGCTCATACATATACAGCCACCAAAACTAGATAAGATGGATGAAGCTAAGAAGTGCAGGCTGACAGGAACCAGATGTAGATCTCTCCTGAGAGACACAGCCAGAATATGTCAAGTACAGAGGTGAATGCCAGCAGCAAACCACTGTACTGAGAACGGACCCCCATTGGAGGAATCAGAGAAAGGACTGAAAAAGCTTGAAGGGGGTCAAGACCCCATATGAACGACAACGCCAAGCAACCAGAGCTTCCAGGGACTAAGCCACTACCCAAAGACTATACATGGACTGACCCTGGGCTCCAAATCCATAGGTAGCAATGACTAGCCTTGTAGGGGCACCAGTGGAAAGGGAAGTCCTTTGTCCTGCCAAGGCTGGACAGTGGATGGGATTGTTGGGGGGGGGCGGTAATGGGGGATTAATGGGAAGGGGAACACCCATATAGAAGGGGAGTGGGAGGGGTTAGGGAGCTGATGGACTGGAAACCGGGAAAGGGAATAACATTTGAAATGTAAATAAGAATTACCCAATTTAATAAAAATGGAAGAAAAAATAAAAGTTAAAAAAAATAACTGCTAATAAAACAAACAAATAAACAAACAAACATTTCCCCAATGAATAAAGATTTAAGAATTCTCCATAAAACTCTTGGAAACAGAATACAAAATCACACAAGATCATGATCAAATTAATTTCATTAGGAGTACAAAAAACTGTTCCCTATATATACATCAATAAATTGCTACTAAATATAAATAGACTTTAGAGTGCAAATCATATGTTCATCTCAATAAATGAAAAAAATTTTTGATGAACTTCAGCATCTCTTTACATCAAAAATGTCAATGGAACTAGAAGGAAAAAGAGAATACCTTGACATAAAGTTGTGGTGTTCAGCAAACCTATAGCCAATATTATGAAGAATAAGAGAAAACTGAGAGCATCTCCGCTATAGTCAGTAAAATGACAAGAAGTCCTCTCTTCCCACCCTTGTTCAACACAGTGCCAGCTAGAACAATCCAATGAAAGAAAGAAAAAATATAAATAAGAAGTGAGTCAAATTATCTTTGTTTGCCGATGTGATTCTGATATTCTACCGGAAAACCACTGGAGCTAATGAATACTTTCAGCGAAGGAACAGGATACAAAACCAACAAAAGTCAGTACCATTTCTATATATCAGTAATAAACTTGCAGAGAAAGACATCTCAAAAACTCTTCCATTCATAAAAGCTTCAGAAAAAACAGCTGAGAATAAATCTAACTAAAGATGTAAAAGAATTATATGATAACTTCAAAACACTAGAGAAACCAATTGGAGAAGACACTACAAGATGAAAAGACCTTCCATCTCTATGGATTTGAAGAATTGATATTGTGAAAATGGCTATAGTAGCCAAAACAATTTATAAATTTAATGTAATACTTACCAAATTTCCCATTGACTTTCTTCACAGATTTAGAAAAATATCTTAAAATTCATATATATATATATAAATACTTACCAAAAAGAATACTAAAAATTTCACTGTATTGCAAATTATACTACAAAGACATACTAACAAAAATGGCATGTAGATTGATTGGATAGAAGCAGAAAACTCAGATACACACACCTGTAGTCTCCTAATTATCCATAAAGATTATGCATAAAGATGCATTCATTGCAGATTACACAACCTCTTCAACAAATGATGTTGAAAAAACTGGATGTCCATGTGTAGAAGAATAAGACTGGATCCCTTTTCTCTTGGCGTACACAAAAATCTATTTAAATGGGGTTAAAAGGCTTTAATCTAAGAAACAAAGCTCTGAAACTGCTAGATAAAAAAGATTTACTACTTCAAGAGACAGACATACCATTGGCTTTTTTGAAAAGGACTCAATAGTTCAGAAAATAACTCTAAGAATTGACAAACGAAATTATATGAAATTAAAATCTTAAATACAGCAACAGAAATGAGCAAGAGAATAAAGAAACAACATGCAGAATGTGAAATATCAAAACCAACAACACATTTGACAAAGGGGTACTACCTAGACTCTATAAAGAATTCCAGAAGTTAATCAACACCCAATCATCTAATCAGTAAACAAGCAAAAGAAATGAACTTACATCTTTTAAAAGAGTAATAAGTATTTTAAATTATATTCAACACGGTAGTCACCAAAGAAACACAAACTGAGTCACATTTAAGTTTCATCTCACAAATCAGGATGGCTATCATTGAGAAAAAAACAGACAACAAATGGCAGCAAGAATTTTGGAAAAGATAGATCCTTATGTATTCTTAGTGGGAATGGAAACTTGTAAGACCACAATGGTAATAATCACAGAATTTCCTTAGAAAACAAATATATAACTATCATGAAATCCAGCTATTCCATTCTTAGGTGCATACCCCAAAAACAGCTGAGTCAGCATTCTACAGAGATGCCTGTGTGTCCATCCATGTTGCTGCAGTAGTCACAGCAGCCAAGACACAGCACCAGGCAAGACACACATCACATGAATGGATAAAGAAACATCTGCTGTGCTGCACATGCATAACAGTGTTTTACTTAGCTGTAAAGAATGAAATTATGTCATTTTCAGAAAAAGGGATTAAACTAGATATTATTGTGTTAATCAAATTGATCCAAACTCAAAGATACAATGTCACATTTTCTTTCATATGTGGAACAAAGATGTGCGTGTGTGTGTGTGTGTGTGTGTGTGTGTGTGTGTGTGTGTGTGTGTGTACACTCATATGCATATACATGTTGCATGAAAGTAAAAAAGAACTATAAAGGTGAAAGAAGAATGACAGGATAGGGAAAAATATTTTTCTCTTTATATGAAAAACAGGTATAAACACATATGTATGTACATACATAGATATTGTGAAAGCAGAAGGGATATTATTCAGGAGAATAAGAGAATTAGTGTCAAGGAGTAGTGGGATGACAGAAAAGGAGCAAATATGAACAAAATACACACACACACATATATATATGTATATATATACATATATATATATATAATGTCGGAATAAAATCCATTATTTTGTATGCTAACTTAAAAATGATTTAAGAAAAAAGAAAAACAAACAATCAGTAATTTAATGAATGAAAATGAGTTTCTCACAAAGTGAGGTAACCCAGACCCAGAAACACATGATAAGTGCCTGGCTCACCCATCATCAGGAAAGCTTCCTCCTGCAGCAGATGGGAACAAATACAGAGAAAGCAAGACAGTATGTAAAGAGTGAGAGACCTTAGAACACTCAGCAGTAAATGAGAAGCCTCCATCAAACCCTTCCCCTTAGGGCTTGTAGAACACCACAGAAAAGGAGACAGAAAGAGGGGATGGAGGACACCAAGAAAACAAAACCTCTAAATCAACATGGTAGATTTGAAGGCATAGATCCTGAGGTAGCATACACAGGGCCTGCATGGGTCTGCACTAGATGGGGCCCTAGAACAGAAGGAAATAGGCACACACACTGCCATCTCTAATCCAGAAGCAATCTCATATTGATAACCACTTGCAAATGAAAATAGAGTTTCCTCCAAGAAAGTCTCACTGGGGAAACAAACTGTTCTTAAGGGTAGGATGCCTGTCCACCAGGGATAGCCAAAAGCCAAAGCAAATGAACTCAATGGCATTTTAGGAAATTCCTTGTCTCACAACATCAGGTCAGGGCTTTTCCTTTTTGAATTTTTAAATTATTATTTTTTAATTGTATTTTCTCTCCTTCTCCCTCTCCCTTTTCCTCTCCTCTCTCTCCCTCTTTCTCCCTCTCCCTCTTCCTCTCCCTCTCCTCCCTTTCCCTCTTCTAGTCTCCTGCAGGTCCTTTGTGCATAGCTTCCAGTTCAGTGTTTCTATGGGATTCTTGAATGTGCAGACAAGTGGGTGTCTCTGTTTCTTGGGCCTTCTCTTGAACTCTTTTCCTTCTGTTTCTTTGTCCAATTCTGATATGCTAGTTTTTGCTTTATCTTATTATATTTTCTTTTATTGCTATCTTTAGGAGGCTGTTGGTTTACTAATGAGAAACAAAGGGCGTGGATGCAGATGAGTGATAAGGTGTGGTAGGGAGGAGCTGGAAAAAGTAGAGAGATAGAAAGCCATAATCAGCCTTGGCTTTCCCTAATGGACTATATGTAACCTATTGGTCATCAGTGTTTTATCGCAGCAATAAAACCTAACTAGGACATATACACTCAGCTCTAGGTGGCTAGGTGACCCTGAGGCATTGAGGAACCTGAATGCATTGAGGAACCTGAGCACCTAATTTCTGTAATTCTGTGTTGTCTTCGTTTGCTTCAGTTTGCCCTGTTTGTCCAAATACTAAACAGGACTCTTATCACCTCTGCCCATATTTCACCAGTCAGAGTGAAGTCCATGGTCATGGGGGAGGGAGATACTTTCCTGTAGGTATGAAACTATAATATAGGAAAGAGATAGCAAAAAAGAAAGAAGGCATGTAGGGAAGGGGGAGGGATTACTGACTGTTCATTTGATACTGCTATCTAACAAACCATGTCAAACTTTTGTGATTTTGGAATGATGATGATTCTTCTCCCCCAAGGTCTCAAGACTCTATGCTTTCACCAGGAAGTTCTTCTAATAAAATAGGATAAAACAAAAATAAACACATCAGAATTAGACAAACAGAAAGAAAATAGTCCAAAAGAAGGCACAAGAAACAGAGACCCACTTGTTTGTACATTCAGGAATCCCAAAACACTAAGCTGGAAGCCATAATATATGCACAAGGAACCTGCATGAGAAAGGGAGAGGGATAGGGAGAAGAAGAGGGACAGGGAGAAGGAGGAAGAGAGAGGTGGGGGGGGATACAATTAAAAATAAGATAAAATTAAAACATTAATTTAACTAGAAGCTCAGCTGGTACCATATGGATTTTTTCTCAGCATCCTTCCTGGAGATCAGCAGGAAGTCAATTGTTAATGATGCCACTGTTAGGCCTTATGTGGCCTTTTTCTCCAATGTGTTAGCCTGAACATTTCTCATAGCAGTGAGTTCCAATACGGACAGAACAGGCATATAGGACCCCCTAAGGACTTTACTTAGAGTTGGCATATCCCCCTACATTATATTGGCCTACAGAAGACATTAGCCAAGACTGAAGAACTAAAGAAATACATCAGCTCCTTAAAAAATACAAACACATCAAAAACAGCATTGACACTCTGGAAAAAATCAGAGCTCTTTTTGTACTCCTCTCTTGGAGCAACTGTGGCAAGAGTGATGACCATGGCATAGCGTATTCTGAGTAGAACTGATGGGCTAAAAGAAGACTGCATGAACTGGAGTTGTTGCTCAAATCACGGCTGGGTTAGCCACAGAGGGTTCTGCCTTTTATTTAGGCTGTGGATAACCATTCACAGGTAAAGGTGGAAGGTAAACCAAATGGAAACTGGGAATGTATGGCGATTGCCATGACAACAGATGCACTGGTTCCTTTCATCTATGCGTGATGTCACCGCTGGATTCGGAGGCAATCTGCAACCAACATTAAAGCTGGTTCCTGTTACCAACATATCTCCCTTTTTCTTATCACAAGGAGAAGAAAAAAAGGGAAAGGGGAAGCCAATGATGAAAAGGGACTAGGGGTGTTGTGCCTCTTAAACTGCTTCCTGCTGTCTAGGGGCCTTGTCAATTTCAGGGGTTTAGCTGACTTTCACCATTGGGTTCACTCATATGCCGTGTTTATAAAAAGAGAGAGGTGATATGCTCTATGTATGGGTGAGGTATGGGGAAGGGGGTGCCTCTGCAGGCCCATGCTGAGGCATCCCTTCCCCACCACCACCCCGGGGGACCAGCCACACAATGGTATAGTATAGAATAGAATTTTTTCAGGACATTGGGAGGGGAGTCAAGATGATAGTAGAGGCAGAGAAAGGCAGAGAGAGAGAGAGAGAGAGAGAGAGAGAGACAGAGAGAGAGACAGAGAGAGAGACAGACAGACAGACAGACAGACAGACAGAGAGAGAGAGACAGACAGACAGAGAGAGAGAGACAGAGAGAGACAGAGAGAGAGACAGAGAGAGAGACAGAGAGAAAGAGACAGAGAGAAAGAGTCAGAGGGAAAGAGTCAGAGACAGAGAGTAGAGAAGTAGAAAGTAGAGGACAGCCATGAGCACATGTGTGTGGGGTAATGGGGAGAGAGGGGGTAAGGAAAGGCAAGAGCAAGAGAGCAAGGGGGGCAAGCAGCCCCTTTTAGAGTGTCAGGTATACCTGGCTGTTGCCAGGTAACTGTGGCACAGAGCTTAGACAGAATACTAACACTGGGCAATAACATCATGTAGAAAGAAAACCTGAAATATTATTATTATGATGGGTTCTTTAACTGTACATGCCTAAACACAAATAACTTGTGATTAGCCTGATAAAGGAAGGGCAGGGAAGGATATAGCAAACAGAAATGGAACTATCCATAACAAGTAAGGATTATTCCTAAGTGGTATGGAGCAGGTGGCCACAGTGAGAGCACTGAACAGCACAAACTCTCCACATTCAGCAAAACTGAACTGAGCATTTCTGCATGAACACCAGGAACTTCCGTTTATGGTCTCTGCTTGGTAGGCATCAAGCAATTTGTCAGTAACCATGTACCAGGCATTTATGGAGGTCCTGGAATATGTGTTCCTACAGAAAATACTGTGCCTGGCCAGGACACCACATTCTGTGCCTGGTGTTGCTACTGCCCTGTCACGGGTCTTAAAGAAAAAATAGTGAACAAAGGAGGAAGACATAGGAACAGTGCTGCAGCTGGAATAAGTTTCTCCCAAAGACCAGTGTGTTTGAGGGTTGTTTCATCCAGAGGTGAAGCAGCCATTCTCAGCCTATGGGTTTTGACCATTTAAAAGAACCCTTTTACGGGGGTCACCTAAGACCATCTGCATATCGACAGACTACCTTGACACCTCTCCTTTCTTCCATGTGCCTTCACTGGCAATAAAGAGTCAACCTTTGGGTTTTCTTCCTAGTCAATTTCCACTTGGTCCTTAGAACAACATCACCATCAGAGAGTTTTCTCTGTGTTTTGAGACTGTATGCTATGAATCAGTCATGTTATATATGATTAAGAGCCTAAAAAGTTTTTCTATCTCCCTCTCTGTCTCTTAAGTTGTCAAACCAATGTTGGAGTTGAATACTCATGCTGTTGGGCTAGTCTTTACCCTTCCCCATAGAATCCCAAACCACTGCTTTCTGTAGCTAAAAATTTGAAAGAAGAACCAATAAGAGGGATATGGTAATCCTTCTGGAAACATTGTCCCTGTTCCAAACACTTCTTCTTTTGCTGCCCCCAGTAGTAATAGTAACACTGTTTGTTATTCTTGAAAGCAGCCCAAACTACACAAAGCAAAAATTTAGTAAGTACATCTTAGAGAGGCTATAAAAGAATCAGATGACGTTCCCCAGGCATTGTCAATACCCGTGTTTAATGAAATAGGAGGAAGAATCTGTTCCCCTGGTCAGAGCCCCATGTAGATCTCTCATTTGTAGCTATGGAACAGTGGGTCCTTGGGAGAACAACCATAATCATACAGGTCTAGAGTACCTCCGAGTGTGGCTGAAGCAGAGGATGTAAGGAGGCCTACAACAAAGGGCTTGATCCTGCAGTTGTATTAAAAATGTATATTCACATAATCCCAGCATTCAGGAGATGGAGGCAGGAGGATTAAGGAGTTCAAGGACATCATCAAATTTAAATCAAGTTCAAGGCCATCCTAGCCCACATAAAACTCTGTCTCAACAAAATCTTCCTCTCAAGTCTGGCATAGAACAGAGTGCCTGTTGTTCCACTACTCCAAACACAAAATAGAGCACCTATGTCCAAGATACTCAGGAACAGAATTATGAAGAAGGCCATATCCAACAGTCTGAGACCAGCTTGGCAGTATAGTGGTGTCCTATGTGCAACAAAATGCCTCAGAAATACCATGCAAAATGCAAAGCAGGAAACTGGCCAACCTGGACAATATAGTGGACTCTGTCTCTAAAGCAATCAATCAATATATTATCATTCAGGAATCAGTAAGCCTGCACAAAACATCTATCTATACAAAAACACATTATGTAGTTGGAAATAATTTTGATCCTTCTTCCCTCCATGATCTCCAAAGAGGCAAGATCACGACAGGAATAAATTGCTTTCTGATGGGAGCCTGGCTAAAAAATGTTTGAATATTTATCTACACCACACACCTGAGTATTGCTAGAAAAGAGAATGCTTCGAAGTTACTTCTCTCTGTAGGTTCATTCCTTATGAGAGGAAAACTAAAAGCTGTTATTCTTTCATTCATCAAATAGTTTAATACTATCAAAATTCCAGATGAGAAAGAAGCAGAGACATTCGATTTTTAAAGCCTTTCCTATGCCAAACATCTAGGTAAAATGCCATTCTATGAATATGCTGTAGAGGAATAAATTCTAAGAAGCAAATATGAAAAAGTAATTATCTAGACTATGTTTAGATACTGTTAATAAAGGGATAGATATCTTACCCACTAAACTAAAGCAAAACCAGAAGTTAACAAATGGACCGAGAAAAAAGAAAGGGGGGATTGCTTGTAGGTCTACCCAGAGAAGGAGTTCTGGAAGTCACTAGACAACCCATAGAAAGGCTGTGAAAATGAAGATGAATATTTTTCCTTAGGAGAAGGTCATGATGCTCTTATAAATGAGGAATAGAATTTTACAGCATCATCATTTAGATAGATTCTGTTTGAAGGAGGTCTAAGAAGAGCTAGATGACCAACTAACTGCAAATCCTGACTCTCTGAGAATTGTGAGTGCTTGCTTCTGTTTCTCTCAGAGAGAGCAGAGCTCCCCCTTCCTAATCCAAAGGAGTCATGGAAGCTAAAATGGATGCAATGGTGACCCATGATATTGCAAAGAGTCCAGTGAGGAATACTCCTTAGTTCACCTTTTCCTTATCCAGAGTTCCTAGAAATCACAAATTCGTGGAGCATGTTAAAGAAATTTCCTCCTCCACCTCCTTCTCTTCCTCCTTCTCTTCCTTTTCCTCCTTTTCCTTCTCCTTTTTCATGAGAAGAAGGAGAGGAGAGAAAAGATGTAGGAGGAGGAAGGGGAAGAAGAGGAAGAGGAGGAGGAAGAGCTCTTCCAAAGCCCAGAACGAATCTGCTACCCAGTTTCATTGCTATTTACTGTTTTTCTGAAAATAGAAAAATCTAAGGTAGTACTTTTGAGACAAAAAGGAACGAAATAACTTTTTAACTTTTTTATTCTAAAGATTACATTTATAATGTGTTGTTGGGTTGCTTTTAGAAAACCTAGGTGAAGTTTGACAAATTAAATGAATCTTGGTGTAATTAAATTTATAAGCACAGAGGAAAATGTTAAGCTTTATTAACTGGGGAAAGAATGTGGCTCCTTAGCTGAACAGGCAGCTTACAAAGACAAAGGAGATAAGTTTATGGGAGTTAAATAAACATAATATTTTATATTATAGACCCAGTGAATCTATTTGCAATGAGTCTAAGAGTTGAAATTGGCTTACAGGACTTTAGTCTCTCCCGGGATGCATGAGCAGACACAAGGGCATGCATGTGGCTCCTGGTTCTTTTTCCACTTCAGCACATGTTGCAAGCTCTGCAGCCCCAGACATTCCTGGATTCAGTAACCAGTCTGTGTGGAGCAGGAAGTTGTGAAGAATGTTTTTAAGCAGAAAAAATGCATGAGAAGTCAGTACCCAGAAGAGGTGGGAAAAGGACCCAGCCATGAAATATAACCCACAGGAAGACAAGATTTGTAGACTGGTTGATGTGGCCACTCTTGCTGGGTTACTTTTTGGAGATGTATGCATTTCCTGTGGCTGCTATTTTTCCTGAGCACCCAGAAGCCAAGGTTTACACAAACTAAACTTCCTTCTTTAAGTACCATTTAGCTAACCAGGAGCATATTAATTAGTGCCAATTATGAGCATGCCAGTAACCCCTACAGATTAATATTTTAGATTAGAAGCCTATCTGAGCATGAAAATGTGAAGTTGGAATTGGAGACAGAGAGAACAAAGGATGCTTCTCACGTAAAGAGGAAAAAACTCATGTATCTTCCTGATAATTGGGCCTCTAGAGGCCAGAATCAAGTCCATACATTCCCATACACTCTTGGCATGGCACAGATTTTCATATGTGGCTCTGAAAGTACACAAAATCCCTCCCCTCTGATTCAAAGTACCTTAGTTCCATAGTGAAAACATAAATGATTAAGCTCCTCTTGTGAAAATAAGGTTTTCTGAAGTGAGTTTCAAGGAGGAACCTGATCTGGAAGCATGCTGTGCCCTTTCCAGGAGCAAAAGGCCTTCATTCCTGCAGAGCATCACACCCTCACTGCTCATAGTGAAGCTACACTTTCAGCTTTCTTGCCTTTATTCTGTTTGGTTCCTTGAGCATCTCCAGAAACAGAATGGTCACCCTGTAAGGGCTGAGGGTATGGTATTAATTATCCAACTGCTGCTATCCAACTATTTTAAACAAACAACCGCCCCAACTACCCCCACTCCCTAAGGCCATGTCCTCACATCCAAGCAAGCTGGCCACTAGGCTTCCCATTGGGTTCCCACAAGTCCCACTGGGATCCACAGTTTCCTGGACAATTCTAGTATTCCAGCTCTGGCTGACTTCTGCTTGTTATCTAGGCAGTTGTGTTTAACCCACCCCTTAGCGTCCCTGAAATCCCTAAGCCTTGCTCCCCAAGCCTTATACTCCTACCTTTGTTGTTTCCATTCCCTGATCCTTCCTCAAAAGACTTCAGCTATTTTCCCTGCACTCTCCTTAAACTGAGTACCAGAGCCCTGCCAGGTTTGCTAAATCTAGTGTTCACTTTAGGCTTTAGCCCCACATGGGTTTGCCTCTACCCCCAACCTCAGGTTCTCCCCTCCCCCTGCCCCCAGGCTCCTGCCTTCCCCCATCCTCCCTCCCAACAGTGCTCCCAGCCTGCCTATCATCTTGCTCTAATTGTTTCCAGATTCGTGTGGGAGGTCAGGGCCCAGGAGTGCTGCTTCATGCCAAGTTTATAAACAGAGCAGTGTTTCCAGATGGCCGCTGGCTCCAGCCTGGCGAGCAGGTTGATTGGGACCAGAATAACAACAGGTGGAGCACAGACAATGAGTTCCTTGACACATATTTACTCCCTCGGCATTTACTTTCCTTGCAGCCTCCACTCCATCTGCTGTAGCCACCGAAGTGGACTTCCACAGCGTCAAGTCTGGTGGAGGCAGTGGAATGCAAAGGAAAAAAAGTCATTTCCCTGGAGAGAGCATAAGCTGGGGGAGGGGACTACGCCCCTAGAGGGCCCAGCTGTCTGTGAACTGGGGACAAGGAGGTGTCCTTCCTTCAAAACGGATTATGGGAACTGTCTTAGGATTTTTTGAAAGGGAGTGACCTATAGGCCCAAACCCATGTTATACTAATGCCTGGAATGAAGGAAACAGGCTTGCCTTGCTGTTTGGTCCGTTAATGGCCAAGGGACTACATGCAGCCCTGGGCTCAAGCTACAGGAGGCCCCTGTGAGCCCATAAAGAAAACAATGGAGGCACCAGAGGCCTCCAAAGAAAGAAGGGGCCCGGCCCCATAGCATCATTTGTCCCCAAAGTCCTAGGACCTAGGTCTAAGTCCAGATAGAAGAGCCTGTCTTGGTTGAGTTGGAGTTGAAATCCTGAGGTAGCCAGGACAGCGGGGGAAGGCTAGTGCAGGCTGGAAAGCTGAGAGTTTAGGTTTACAGAAGAAAGAGAGAGAGAGAGAGAGAGAGAGAGAGAGAGAGAGAGAGAGAGAGAGAGAGAGAGAGAGAGAGAGAGAGAAAGAAGAGAAGAAGAGAGGGAGAGAGGAGAGAGGAGAAAGGAGAGAGGAGAGGAAAAGAGGGAGAAGGGAGAGAGGGCGAGGGAGGGAGAGAGAGAGACCAGCAGAAACCAGTGTCCCTGAAAGTAAAGAACATAAATATCAGAAGTTTTAAGGGTCTACAAGTTAAATTATCTCTGTCTTTTGAATCTGGGTTTCTGCTTTTAAAATGTAACCTGATACTAGGGGCTTTGAAGCTTGGGATCCACAATCAGGCTGTACAATTTATCTGAACTGACAGAGCAGGGCCTTGGAGGCCCTGCTCATCCGCCCCACAAGCCCACTTACTAGACTCCACAGCACTGCTGCACTTTAAAGCGTCTCCAAATGCCAGTTGTGTAAAATAAGGCCACACTTGGTATTTCTCTTAGTCAGTGCAGAATCCTTACACAGGATATTAATCCATATTTCTTTAATTACTTCACTACATTTTTTACAAAACACTTATTGAGGTTTTTTTCTCTGAAAAGCTCCAAGTATTATATAAGGAATTCTTAAGAAAAATAAACATGTCTTAGAGTAAAGAGCAAGAAAAACGAGTTAGAGGGAATACATTCACAACAGGGGACATAAATGGAGCTCCTGGAGAGGGAGAAAGGGCAGAAAAGTTAAGACCAATACAGGAATCAGCTCACATTCTAGCCCTATAAAATCACTGGGCAAGGGGTGAGGCAGATCCTCTACAAGAATGGTTTACCCTTCAGAAGCATCTGTGAAAGAATCTGAAAACTTGACGCCTTGTCATTCCAATGACAGGTGCCCTGTGCAAATACTGTAGTGCTCACCAAACTCAGAAATAATCAGAAAGAGCCTTATTTTTCATGAAGACTGGTATAATGAATACTGGTATAAAATTACCATGCTTTTTGGGAACAATGTCTGCCCCCCAAAATGAAATGACAGCAACTAAAGAAAATTCCTCAGACACCATCCAGGCTCAGTGAGTGCCTAGCAGTGCTGCCCTGATTTATCAGCTGAAATCATCAGTGCAGTAGGTAAGGTTTTCCCTCTTGTACTCTGTGACTGAACATGAACAGGCACTGCCAACCACAAAGCAAGAGGTACACTGGACGTCCACTGAAGACGCAAGCCAAACACATAGTCCTTCCCTACTAATTGCAAAATGATCAGTACAGAGGAGAATCATTATTTGATCCATATACATAATGAAATGTTTTTAAAAAACATTGAAATAAGTGAACTTAATGATAATGGATAAAGTGGGAATATTGTCAATGGTACAGCCTTTTCTGATTTCATTGATAAGTGGGAAGTCTCTGATTTGGAGTAGGTATTGGGTTTTGTAGATGGCTGGGTTCAGTTATCAGTTGTTCCAATTCATGTGAAGCCTAAAATGTAAGACCTCTCAAGTTTTTACAATAACATTGAGAAAACAGGCCTTTTTTTTTTTAACCAGAGAACTTCCTTTCTCAAGATATAGTTTTTTGTACCTTTCTTCATTCGAGCAAGGATTCTTAGCTAACATAACGTATTCACTCTTATTTTTATACAGTTATGGAATCCTTGGGCCAAATAATGTAGCCATGAAGTCAGGATGCCGAAGGCTCTAAGTTACTGCTGTGCAGCATATAGAGAATGCTGAAACGCTTCTGGAAACAAAGCTCACTGCCCTCAAGTCCACTGGCCAAGCCAGCCTTTCTGTAATGCTTAAAACACTTCTAACCAGAATTAAAGGATTTCTTCCAACCCTTTTAAACTTGGCAAGCAACTGAAGAAAGTGGTGTGGAGAAGGTGAGAAATGATATTTTCAAATCCTACAAGAGCCAAGTAAGCAGTCCATGGTGACTTAACCAAAATTCCCTTACAAAGGATTACTTGTAAGTGCCAAGTTCAGGCTTTAAGAATGTGAAGTCAAAGATTTCAAAGTGTAGATGATAAGTATTTCCTTTCTACTACGTTTTTCTACTAAACATTAGCTCCTCCAGGCCACCCCTCCTGTCTGCTTTGCCAAAAGTTGATCTCATTCATGAAATCTTCTCCCAGACAAGGAATTGCTGTACATGGCTGATAGCATCTCATGGAGAATGGGGACTATGGTGCTGCACAGACTCTTCTGAACCTTCCCCCAAGCACATGGTAACTCAAGGCAGAAAGCCTGCTTGCTATATCATAAACTCTCTCCTAGTTCTGGGCACAGACTACAGAAGGACACAAGTGACAGATGTCTCTAAAGTAGCTCTAATCTCATTAGGAACCCCAGTTTGTGCCAGTTGGCATGCTTCATGGAAAGAATCAACAATTATGAACCTCATGCTGTGCCTAAGAAAATAGCAAAGCCAATCGAACTGATACTCCCTATTCAGTCACACTACCAGGAATATATATCCATTTAATAAATCTGACCTGGCCTTACAAGGTCACTGACTTACATACTTCCTCTTTGTAAGCTGCTGTTTCTCCCATGGAATTTTAAGTCTTTCTTTATTCTGATCTACAAGTATGCTTTACTAGATGCTTAGATAAATCTATACCATATTCCTACACCTCAGGTAAGACTGAGGAACCACCCATTCTTTAGTTTTTGGCCAAGAGGATGATTTCTTACAGGGCTTTCAATCAAAAATTTTCAGACAATGACCCAAGGTACTCCCAGAGGGATCCAAATTGATCTAAAGAAATGTCAGGACTAGCCAAGAAGTCTGAGTTCTTCTAAGGTAAGTGTCTATCCTACCTGCAATGCTCTTCAGCTATAATGATATGTGAACACCTGAGAAAATGTCTCTGACATATGCACTCTTAGAGAAGCCAGACTGTTTTCAACCATGCATCTAACCATGCATGTATGCTATGTACACAAGTTTGTGTAAACTTTGTAGGATGCCAGTGCATTAAGGAATAGTGCAGGATCCCAAATGGTTCAACTTTTTGCTAAGGATTTGGCCAAACACCAAGTCTAAGGTACTGGAGGCTGAAGGCATCTTCACTGTGTGCATAAAGCAAACAGTCCTTTTACTCCAAAGGCCTCTGGCAAAGGCTGACAGGATCACCAGTAAAGCTGTAGGCTGTTTACTTTGTTTTTACTTTGCCTATGACAATGAGAGCTGTGGTAATTTAACCCAAGTAGGAAGAATGCATTCATAGTTGTAACAAATTGATCTGGGGCTGGGGAGTTGGTGTAGTCACTAAACTGCTCACTTTGCAAGCAAGCATTCAGACATACATTCAATCACCAGAACCCACATTTTAAAAAATGTGGTTATAATGACATTTGCTTGGAATACCAGCAGTGGGGAAGCAGAAACATAAAGATTTGTGTGGCCTAGCTCGCTTGCCGAGTTCCAGATCAGAAAGAAACTGACTTCACAAAAAGCCAAAAAGCAATAATAATAATAATAGTAATAATAATAATAATAATAATAGAAAAAGAAAAAAGAAAAGAAAAAGAGAAGGAAAAAGAAAAAACCTTAATAGGCTATCTGAAGCTATTCTCTGAGGTCCATATGCATGTACTTACTCATGTTAAAGTGTATCCATCTTCATGTACATCCACATGTGTGCACACACAGAGTTTAAAAAACCCTGAACAAAAGATTCCATCAAACAACATTTTGATTTTCTTTTTGGAGTTACTTTCATTGTTTGTGGGGTTTTGCTTGTTTGTTTGTTTGTTTGGTTGGTTTGGTTTGGTTTGGTTTGGTTTAAGATGAGGTTTCACGGAGACAGGAGGGAGAGGGAGAGAAGCCAAGGCAGGGGAAGTTAAGATTCCGCTCTGTGTATTTACAGAAAAAGAAAAAATAATAATCTGGTTCACATTGCGGAGAATTGTGTCAGCAGTGCAAGAGATGCAGTCGCCAACAAGGAGCAGAAGGAGAAAGGCAAAACTCGAGATCTTC